>NC_022035.1:5754369-5765010 GCF_000317375.1 Microtus ochrogaster | reverse complement strand
TGGTGCCGAGATCAGATCTCCATACCCAATGATGGCTCTCCCCAATGCTGGCTCTCCTGGCACCCAGATCAGGTCTCCGTGCTGGTTGGGTAGCTTGTAAACAAAGTGCCTACCTTGCTTGGTTCAGGCAGGCTGTAGAAACAAAGGAACTCCCACCCGCTTGGGTGCCATGAGGATTCCGACTCAGTGCCCAGACAGGCTGGGCTGGGTGATGTTATGTGTCGAAAGAGGACAGTGGGGCCGAAGTGGGGAGGGTTCTGGATGCAGGCTGGGTGGGATAGGAAGAAAGAGGCAGTATGACGGGAGTAGAGGCCCTGCAGAGGAGAGCCCAAGAAGGATAGGGGGTTGAGGAACTTCTGAGTTCCCTGTCCCGGGCTTGCGCTCTGAGGTCAGAAACTCAACCCAATGTTGGCTCTCATGGCGCCGAGAGCCTTTCTCTAGATCTTGATCATCATTTTTCTAGTCTTAGGTAGTTCATGTTATTGTTGCTATAATGGTGTAGACGTAAGTCACAAACGATGCCACAGCAGTTTGGAATTATAATTAACAGGGTAGTATTTATTTAAAGGGGAAAAAAACTTACAGGTCACCGTCAGCCCTCTGTACGACCAGGAAGGGAGTCTAGCCGCCAGCCGAGCAGGAAGTGAAGAGAGCGAGAGAAGGAAGTGGCCGCTTTTTTAAAGGGAGAGAGACCACGCCCCAATGGGCGGGTATCTCAGCGGCTATAGGCTGGAGGAGCGGAAGGACCTCCCGCAACATAATGGGAATTTTGTTTCCTTTGTTTAAAAATTGTATTTCGTATTTCATAACAGGAAAGCAATTGACAATAAGAGGCATGTTATTATGGATAGAGGAAAACCCACAGGACCTCAACGATATTCAAAGAAATACAGTCAAGAGTGGGAGAAATAGTCTTTCCGTGAGAAGACCATACCAATTGGTTATCTAATATCAAACGATCAGTCCTGAAAATTTATATGCAAGTAAAACTAACCAGACTGAACAAAAATATAGATTTAGGAATATATTTGTATATAGCTATACATATAAGCATGTAACAACAAAAAATGAAAAATGAGACCATGAATTTGAAACAGAGAAAGAATCAGTATAAGGGAGGGTTTGGAGGAAGAAAAGGAATAGGGGGATGATGTAATTATAATTTCAAAAGTAAAAGAAGCAATTTAAAAAATAAGTTCAAAATGAAACATTTTCAGAAAATATTTGTATACTTTTGTTATTAATTTTTTTAAAAGTTGTATTATATCTGAGTGTGAAGCCTTAGTTAAGAATGACAATTTCACACAGGATGTTGACAAGTTAGCAGCAATATAAAACAAACAAAATAATACAGATTTATTTTATAAACTAAAAGATACTGTGAGCGGCTTTTGAGTTATCTCTAAATAAATAGCTACTAATAGCCTTCTGGGCGTTCCTCTGTCCACAAGAGCTCACGTGTTTTCCTTCTTCGCATTAGCTTCTGGCAGCATTGTGGTGAGATTTCACAGTATGATATTACTCATTTTTCTGGAAGCCCAGAGTATGGAATACAAGTATATGTTATAACAAGAAATTATTAGATTGGCATACTTAGTACAGGCTAGGTATACCAACCCGAGCTGTGTCCACACTGGAGATGCTGAGAACCTATTCTGTACATCAAGCAGTATACTTCAGCAGTCTCATCCTGTCATTGAAGGCCTAGAGAAGTCCTGGAAGTCACTGTTTTTCAGTCTTCTTTGGAAGAATGAAGACACTGTGTTCTGATATTAGCTAAAAGTAGCAACAGAGACAATCAGTGCACCAACATCAAGCTAAAATGGGCAGGAAAAAGAAGCCCTGACTTGGTTTCTTTATGCCTGGACTACTACCAGAAAGTATTACTCAGTCTGGGGCAGGGTCTTTCCTCGTCATTTAATCTTCCAGCAAATATCCTCAGAGATCTACCCAGGTGTGTGTCTCAGTTGATCCCAGGTCTACTTGCATTGATAACTATTAATGCAATATTAATAATATTGCATTAAAACAATATTAACCACCCAAATACAAACACTAATTTTCACCAATGTTTCAGTTTTTTGATTAAAATTAATATTGAAGAAACACATTATTTCTATGATAACTTTTACAGTGGAATTGGAGTTTCTTTTTTTATCTGTCTCTGCTTAGGTCTTGGAAGAGATGATATAGTTTATGACTTCTTGTGTTCTCCATATTCTTTCATGAACCCATGACTCATGAACATGCAAAAATAGCCCCAAAATTCCATATTTGAAAGTGGCCACTCCCATGGAGAAGCACACTTGTATGCAGCTTCTGTTCTCCCTATATTGTTTGCAAAGCAGTAGATGTGATGAGTGACAGGGACAAGGATTGCCCGTGTAAAATATAAGATGAGCTGCAAATAGCTTTGTTTTCTTCTTTCTTCATTTAATGTAGCCTATCCTCAATGACAACCATAATACCACACGGAATTTTCATTTATGTATAAGAGAAGCTTTCAATATATTAAAAGAGAAAAAAAAGCACATTTTTCAAAGGCTCTTTTTCTTTGAAATACACAAAAGAGAAAGGTGAAATTCATCTCAGGAATGTTCAAAGAATCATAATCTCAGTAAAAGGAGAAAAATGAAAATACTTTCAAAGTCATCTTTGTTTTTTTTTCAGAAATATTTTACAAATGGAATCAAGGAATATTTGCTTAGAAATAAAACCATATTCACCAGTATATACAAACAGCACACATGGACGTTTACAGGAAAGAATTCCTCATTTGTAGTAAATTCACGTTACCGAACGTTGAATTTACAGAATGAAGGGGATGACGTATTAAGCTTCAGATAATGAGCAGCTTGGAATTCAAAACTTTCTACCTGAAAACATTTTAAAGTATATTTCAAAAAATCAAAACTTCAAATTAACTTAATCTAGTTACACATT
Source organism: Microtus ochrogaster (assembly GCF_000317375.1). Lineage (NCBI taxonomy): Eukaryota > Metazoa > Chordata > Mammalia > Rodentia > Cricetidae > Microtus > Microtus ochrogaster. Next base: position 5,762,067 of record NC_022035.1, on the reverse strand, counting down.
ACTTCACAGACAAATGAAATCAATATTTTAAATAATCTGTGGTCTTTTGACACTGCTTTTGAAATTCATGCCAGATGTGTGGTGAAGTATAATAAGTTAGTAGATTTTCACCATTAAAAAAATGGAAACCAGCCTGATCTACAAAAGCTAGTTCCAGGAAAGGCTCCAAAGCTATGGAGAAACCCTATCTTGAAAAAAAAATGAAAATTTCATTGGTAACAGAAATTGAATTATTGTATTCCTGAAGGTGTTTTGTTTGTTTGTTTAATTTATGAAAGGAAAGCTACTATTTCTTTGGGAGATGGAGGAGCTTCTTGAAGTTATTTGATTAATTGACTGATATAGGAAGTGGGACTCTTCATGTTGTTGATGGAAAATAGAAGCAACATACAGAATTTCCCACATGTAAACATGAAAGCTTGTCTCAAACAGGTGAAACAGTTGAAGGAACTCCCCAATCCATTAAGCTTCTGTATGAGAATAAAAACTAGATGCATGCAGAAGGCTATTTGAAATCACAAATTTATCATCTTTGGCTAAAATAGTTTCTGGAAATAAGATTAAAGTGCTGCAAGCAGTATTTGCTTATACAAAAAGAGCCTGCAGATACCATCTCGTCTTGCATCATGGAGCTAAGTGATTCTGCCAAGCACATAGCTCTGAAGACGTAATTTCTTCAGATGTGATGTGAGGCTAGTAATTCTTAGTTCTAGGAGCCTTCTTAGAATAGTAATATTATTTAAAAATGGGTAAGAAATTGAGCATAAATATCTACAGATATGTATATGTATGTATGTGTAGAATCATATCTGTGTGTGAAAGGGGGAGGAAGAACTAAAATGGAAACTACCCAATAATATGGCAAAATGGCTTCCAGTAGACACCAAAAGCTAACAAATAAAATGTCTGCTGTCAGAAGTGTGTTATTTCTCTAGAGCCAGGTTTCTGCTAACCCTATAATGGCTCCCTCAATCAAGATATCTCTTTTCTTTCTCTCATCGCTGTCCTTCCTCCATCTTGACTATCCCATTCCCTCAAGTTCTCCGCAATCCTCCCCTTCTACCCTCCTCTTCCCTGTCCACCCTCTCTTCTCCCCTCACCTCAATCCTCCCAATTTTGTCAGGCGAGCTTGTCTGTTTCCAATTTTCAGGTGGATCTATATATATTTTTCATTGAGTTCACCTTATTACCTAGCTTCTCTAAGATCATGAACTATAGGCTTAATGTCCTTTGTTTATAGCTAGTACCCACTTATGATTGAGTACATTCCATATTCATCTTTTTTTCATCTGGGTTACCTCACTCAGGATAGTGTTTTCTAATTCCATCCATTCTCATGCAAAACTTAAGATGCCTTTTTTTTTAACAGTTGAAGAATCCACAAAACTGACTCCAGCTAAGACCCTAAGCAGTAGAAGAGAGGGGGCATGATCTTGAATTGCTCTGTAGTCAGACTGATGAATATCTTAAATATTATCATAGAGCTTTCATCCAGCAACTGATAGAAACATAGGCAGAGACCCACATCAGAACACTGAGCTTCCAAAGTCAAGTTGAAGAGTGGGAAGAATGAGAATATGAGCAAAGAGGTCAAGACCATGATGGGTTCACCCACTGAAACAGTCTACCTGAGCTAATGGGAGCTCACCAACTCCAGCCAGAGTGGGAAGGAACAAGCATGGGACCAAACAATTCCCTCTGAATGTGATTGATAGCCACATGGCTGGGGCAGACTGAGGGGCTACTGGTAGTGGCACCAGGATTTATCCCTACTGCATGTACTGACTTATTGGGAACGTATTCTCTTTGAATTTATACCTTGCTTAGTCTAGATCTAGTAGGGTGGGCCTTAACCTTCCACAAAGCAACGTACTTCACCCTCTCTGAGGATTGGAGCAGGTGTGATAGAAGGGTGTGAGGAGGGAATGGGAAGAGGGGAGGGTGTAGGAAATTGGATTTTTTTTAAAAAAAAAATAAATCTAATAAATAAAAAAAGAAGTGTGCTATTTCTCTTGGAGATATTGGTCAGGGAGTTCCCAGAGATGTCCCTTTCCCTTAACACTACAGATTATTCTCATCCTTCTGTTTATCCCATAGAACCTGATAATAAGGTGGTATTACAGAAACTCTGCATGTTTGAGTGATATAATATGGAGAAAGAAAGCTGCTACTCACCTGGAAACTTTACTCCTCCTCCTCGTTAGTCTGAAAAGTACTGGAAGGGGCTGTGCGCATCCACCAAAGCAAAAGAGTAATCGTCAGTCTTATCCAGTAATGACTGTCCTGGCAGGATATGCCCACTGGTGTAATGGCAGCACAAATGGAAGTAACCAACCAATTCCTGATTGGAGGTAAGTTTTGATCCAAATGATGCATCCTACAGCTACCACCCTTATTGAACTGAGAACTTGTGGCTAGGCAAATCAGGGGCCCGGAGGAGAACTTACCACTATTATTTTGCTAAGTTATTTTAAAAAGCTCCTTCACATGGCTTCTTAGTAAGTTCCTGCCTTCTATACATACTGCAAATGAAGCGCATAACTAAAGAATCAAAGCTAGCATCCACAAATGTGAGAAAACATGTGATATTTGTATTTCTGGGTATGGGATACCTCCCTAGCATGACTCTTTCCAGTTCCATCCATTCATTTGTGAGTTTTATATTTTACTTTTTTAATAGACGAATCATTTTCAGTGTATAAAGATGATTTTAAACAGATCATTAGTAGGCTCATGTATTATGTTTCATTGTTACAAAGAAAAACGACCGATGAACTAGAACTTCTGAATTCATGAAATGCAATAAATACTTCCTATTAAAATTGGTCTTATAGTATATTACTCACAACAACAACAAACATAACAGCCTAGAAACTAAAAGACCAGGGAACCATAGAAGTTACTAGGGGACAAAAGTGGCTGGATGAGTCCAAATGGACCCTCATCTACCGTTTCCCAGTTAATTACATTTCATCTACTCCATCAGCAGTCATTCATATGCAGATGTTCCCTTGGCCACGACAGGTAATTTTTTAACTTGCCAAATATTTAAGAGGATTCTTATGAAATTACAGAAATAATAATCATAAAATATTTAAGCTTCATGAGAACTAGAAATCTGCCTTATGAATAATAAATGGTGGTTGGCTAGACATGTAAAATAGTTATGCTTTATCCTTTCCTTCTGGCAAGGATAAGCATACTTTTTAAAAACTGGTCTTTTGGAGACTTTACATATTTTAAGTCCAGTATTTGGAGGTATGTTCTTTTATTGTAACTTCTTTATAGTTTACAGCCTTCTAACCATAAACTCTGACAATATAAGACTTGAGTAAATGCAGGATATATTATTCTTAAAGAAAAGAGTGTTGGAGACTATAAAAAGAAAAGCAATGGGAAAATGCTAGGAGGATATTTTAAATCCAAGAGGAGAACAGGTTTGCTTGATTGTGGGGAATACTCTGTCCAGAGAGAAGAGAGCTCCTTAATGAGGATGGATGTATCACCTAAGTGTGAACGAAACGGCAGCGGCCAGGCAGAAATTGTGATGCATGTAGGAAGCCTTTCCTTTGAACAATGCCTGTTATACGACTACGTTTGAAGCCAGCAGAAAGCATTCTCCTATGCGCTGTACAATAAGGAAAATGGAATGATGGAAACAAATACCATCAAGCTGTAAAGTGCTAGGAACTGTGAAATCTTTTGTTTTCTAGACAAAAGAAGTTTCCACTGTCCAAATGTCTGACAAGCAGAGGCTGCATCTTTTACTACTCAGGATCTATTTCTTCTTCCAATCAAGGTGAATTGGCATCAAATAAGAAAATTATTTTGCTGAAGCATAAGATACCTACATGTTTAGTATATTATTAATTAACTATTTCACATCATATTTTTCTGAAAACAATTATGGTACATGAAACAATAAACATAATGAAAACATGCTCGCATGCTGCCCACCACAGCTGTATAAATAATCGTGTATTTATTTGCTTTTACTCTCCTGTAATTTCAAATAAAATGTGATGAAACTATGTAAGGAATACATTATCAAAATGTGTATCACATTTAAAACATTTCTGAAATAAAGAGAAGGTTCCACCTTTCTCCATCACATAATAATGAAAACCTAGGGGATTCTATTTCAATATTTTGCCTGAGAGTTTCATAAGCCAAAACCACACAATGTCTAACAATATTTTAATATTCGAATTAATGATAGTTCTGGCAGTTAAAATTTATCATGAAACATCTGATTTGCATTGCACTGGTACTTATGTAAGTGCTGAGGGAAAAAATGATGCCTGTGTATTTGTATTTTCAGGTCCACGAACACATAAAGAACCATCTACATACACTCACACATTGTACATTAATTATTCATGAGTCAAGTTATAATCTCATAGATGAAAACTACACCAAATGTAAAATGTTTGTCTTCAGTTTAAGTACTCATTTGAGACCAATGTTGTGTTTGCTTGGATTCAGAAATCCTTGGCATAGTAATACTCAACAAACTTCCAGAGATGTGGAAAATATTTATCAGAGTGTCCTCTGAAATTCTAATGTATTTTAATTCATAACACATTAGTGAAGGGGAGTCACCCGAAAATTAAACTTTCATTTTAGTGGCTTATCTGTGATCACTAGTCTGTTGATTATTTTATTTATTCTTACTGTACATACAGAAAGTCTTGGTGATGTATTGTTGAAAAAAATAAAGACAACTGATAATAAGGACTGTGTACTACTTCTTGATGGTTTCATTAATGATGGCTTTTAGTACTGACTATGCTATGATTTTAGATGGAACACAGAAATATATTGAGAAGATATTTCATAGAATCATATTCTCTCTAAATTCCTCAGGAATACAGCTTAGGAGTCACCTCATCCCTGATCTCCCTGCTACAGAAAGTGGAGCACAGGGAAGCTGAAGTGATTCTGTCTCAAGAACAATGCGTAAGCGAGTAAAACTGGTTCAAAACTACAGATTTACTACTTCATTTATTTATGTTACTATTAGTAGGTGGCTAAAACGTAAATATGGACAGAGTTTTCAGAGTTATACAATTACTAGAGAGCAAGTAAATATTCAATACACTTTTATTAATGCCCAGTAATTTTTTTTTTCATTTTAGAGTTAGCATACTAAATAATGGGTTTCATTGTAGTATTTGTGTGTAATTTCCCTATCCACTGTTCTGGATTCCCCTTAAGCTTTATTTACTGGTTCCTGGTAATATTTGCTGAATGACAGTTTTACCTTGCTTAGTGAGTTCTATAGTCAAACCAAAGCTACTGAGCTTGACAAATGCAATCAAACTCCAAGGAGCCAGGGATTCTTCTATTGAAGGTGTGAAGAAAGGGAAAATGAATGAAACTTACACAAGTTATATTTGTTTTAAAAAAGGAAGTCACAAATAACTTTTGTTAGTGATAAAAAAATTTTTTAGAGAAACAACCCACAGGATAAGATGAAATTTCATTTACTAGTCTACTTGGAGAAGAATCTATTTTCAAGCTTAAATTTTAATCAAGTGTCCAAAATCCAGAAATCTAGAATTCACTCAAGAGATCTTCAGAGGCAACAAGAGTCAGTCTAAGAGATTCTTGCTCAGGGTACAGAATGCCTGGCCTGCAAATGGTTCAGGAAGATGATACAAAAATGACATCACAGTGTGAGTTAGAGAAGAAAGCCTGGAGCCAGGACACTGGAATGTACCTGGGACTATGGGGATGTCTCAGACAATGACTATAAGTTTCAAGCCTAGAAAAATGAAGTAATCTTTCCTCTGGTTTAACAAAATGATTCTAGCTTTGTGTGGACAGTCCACTAGAACACAAGGATGGAAATGGGAGAACAATAAGAATTTGTTACAACAAGGCAAGCAAGAGACAATGATACAGACACTCAGAGTTTTTACTCCAAAATTACCACTCCCAGCACTGGAGGCAGAGGCAAGTGGATCTCTATGAATTCAAAGCCAGCCTGGTTTACAAGAGCTAGTTCCGAGACAGGTCGTAAAGCTACAGAGAAATTGTCTCGAAAGAAAAAAAAAAGAAAGAAAGAAAGAAAGAAAGAAAGAAAGAAAGAAAGAAAGAAAGAAAGAAAGGAAGGAAGGAAGGAAGGAAGGAAGGAAGGAGAAAAGAAAGAAAAAGAAAAGAAAAATGGGCAAAAATATATTTTTTATCAGAAAGTAGTTGGGATACTCAAAAGAGTAATGTGAGCATTGACTGGAAGTGCAGAACACTGGAGGCTTACTGTTTGTATGGGAAATGCCTTTGGACTTGATTTCCAATAATGAAAGGGGAGAAAGGAAGGGAAAAAGGGGTGGGGAAAGGAAGAGCGAGAGGGAGAGAGAAAAGAAGGGGTAGAAGGAGAGGAAGGAGGAGGTGGAGGAAGAGAAGGAGAAATAGTGATTTGAAAATATCATATTAAAGAAGCTGTCTTCAGGGGTTAACTGAAATAACTAAGTACATCGTTAATTGATGTTGGTGCATACAGCAAACTGAGGTAAGTCTCAAGGGACAGAAAGAACAAACAATCATGAGAACCTGTGTGGTGACTGGCTAACTTTAGGAGCATAGTTTTTGACATGTTACAGCCTTTTCTGAGATTACACAACCCAACAGAGAAACAGCCAGGAGAAAAAAAAATATTCTAATATCACTTTGCTTCTTCTCTCTCTTCTGCTGAAGCAACTTGTTGACAACATCCAACCAGAAACAATGAACAAGAAATGGCTCAGGTGACCACAAAAGATAGCCTTTGGGCAGCAAGCAAGTTAGTGGGGAAATTGAAAGTAAAAACTAACGATAACAGCACACTGTTAAAAATTCGCCCATGGTATGCACATGTACATACAACATTAAGTTGTCACCAAATGTTGTTTAGAGAGAATACACACACATGCAGAAATTACAAATACAAATATGCTTTTATGGATAACATTAATTTGCCATTAAAAGTGTTAATGCATTCTAATACTTGGGTAATGATGTGTAAACTTCATCTATTAGGAATTTATTTTTAATGAACTTAATATATTCAGCATGTCAGTTAAAAATGATGTGTTTATTAATCTCCATGCTATGAAGTCAGACATCTCAGACTTATTACTAAGAATTATTGAACACATCTTGGGCATTTGAAAACCTTCCTTCATAAGACAAAGACATACCTTATTCAAAACTCTATTTACATATTTTATTATTTTCTTCGCCCTTCTATTTAAATATTTATATCAAATTGTAAGTGTGTGGCTCTTTGCTTGTATTTTAGTGTGCACATATGGATTTGGGTACCTGTGGAAGGCATAAAAGGAGATCAGATGTCCTAGACTGGGAGATACAGGTGGTTATGGGATGCTCAATGTAGGTAGTGAATTCAGTTTCTTAAAAGAGCAACAAGCACACTCTACTGCTGAGCCATCTCTCCATATCGTTTTTGTCTCAACCTTTGGAGTATCATTAATCTAAAAAAGATTTTAAGTAGAAGCAAAGTCCCATTTTTCAAGTCTGAGTGATTTCTAAAGGGGACCTCTCCTTAAAGAATTACTTAGTTTGTCATATGATCGGGCATCTCTTGGGTATATTCCCAAGAGTGGTATGGCTGGGTCCAGGGGTAGGTTGATCCCGAATTTCCTGAGAAAACGAAACACTGATTTCCAAAGTGGTTGCACAAGATTGCATTCCCAC
>NC_022035.1:5745585-5753149 GCF_000317375.1 Microtus ochrogaster | reverse complement strand
AAAAAACAATGACTTCTCGAATTTTGCATGCAAATGGATGGAAATAGAAAACACTATCCTGAGTGAGGTAACCCAGACCCAAAAAGATGAACATGTGATGTACTCCCTCATAATTGGTTTCTAGCCATAAATAACGGTCACGGAGTCCACAAGTGGTGAACCTAAAGAAGCTAAATAAGAAGGTGAACCCAAGGAAAAACATACAGTTATCCTCTTGCCTATGGGAAGTAGACAAAATTGCCGAGGAGAAAAGTGGGATCTTGGGGGTGGGGTGGGTTGGGGGTAAGGGAGATGGGGAGAGAAAAGGGAGAAGGGGAAGATAGGGGGAACTTGGGGAAACAGGATGATTGGGATAAAAGAAGGTTGGCTAGGGGAGCACAGAAGCACAATTCTTAGTTAAGGGAGCCACCTTAGGGCTGGCAAGAGACTTGAAACTAGAGTGACTCCCAGGAGCCCAGGGCGATGTCCCCAGTTAGTTCCTTGGGCAGATGAGGATAGGGAACCTGAAACGACCCTATCCTATAGCAATACTGACGAATATCTTGCATATCACCATAGAACCTTCATCTGGTGATGGATGGAGATAGAGACAGAGACCCACACTGGAGCACTGGACTGAGCTCCCAAGGTCCCAATAAGGAGCAGAAGGAGGGAGAAGATGAGCAAAGAAGTCAGGACCACGAGGGGTGCACCCACCCACTGAGACAGTGGGGCTGATCTATTGGGAGCTCACCAAGGCCAGCTGGACTATGACTGAAAAAGCATGGGATAAAACCGGACTCTCTGAACATGGCAAACAAAGAGGGTTGCTGAGAAGCCAAAAACAATGGCACAGGGTTTTGATCCTACTTCATGTTCTGGCTTTGTGGGAGCCTAGCCAGTTTGGATGTTCACCTTCCTAGACATGGACGGAGGGGGGAGGACCTTGGACATTCCACAGGGCAGGGAACCCTGACTGCTCTTTGGACTGGAGAGGGAGGCGGAGAGGAACTGGGGGAAGAAGGGTGGGAGGAGAGGGAGGGAAATGGGAGTGGGAGGAGGGGGAAACTTTTTTTTTTCCTTTTCTCAATAAAAAAAAGTAATAAAACTAAAAAAAAAAAAAGAATTACTTAGTTTGAAATGGGTGTCTTTTTGCCCAATAGAGCACTAAAACCGAAAGCTGCAACAACTTGAACTAGTAATAAAAACAAGGATAGTAAAAGCCACAAAGAATTGAAACTATGATATATCTATGATTTTCAGGGAATGTGATTAGTAATCATTGACACAGCAGACTGTGGTAGTCTAGTACAAGTTGAATTTAGTCACGCAAAACCCACTTCCTTTCCCTTAAATGAAGAGAGAAGCATAAAAGATTCAATATGAGAGAGCTAATATTCACTATCCTACTGTCCTGGGTATTCAAGTGCTCAGGACTTAGGTTCTTAGAATTATTTCCAACTATATGCACTAAACACAAATGAAAAAGAACCAGGTAGAGGAGAATGCAGCTGATATATAACTTCCTTGAATTGAAGGACCCCCAATTGACCATATTTAATCGACAATCAAGCATTATCCAAACAATACCACAGAAAATGTAGCTTTTGTATTCACTAACACAACTGTGGTGACTTGAATGAAATTGCCCCACCACGATTCATAGGGAGTGGTACCATTTGAAAGGATTAAACTGTGTGGCTTGTGGGAGGTACTGTGTCATTGGGGTGGGCTTTGAGGATTCAAAAGTTCAAGCCAAGCCTAGTTCCTCTCCTTCTCCCCAAATATAGAACACACCATGTGTGCTTATGAGTCACCATGCTTCCTGCCATGACGACAATGGACTAAACCTTTGAAATTAAATATTTTCTTTTATAAAAGTTACCATGGTCATGGTATCTCTTCACAGCAATAGATCATGACTAAGACAACATCTATTTAACAAAATATAAACAGAAACCAGGTTCTTCAAGTAATCATTGAAGGTAACCCAAAATTCTATCTAATAAAATTGATTAAAACTACAGTTAATGAAATAATTAAAATTGCTTATTTTGCTCTAGGAAAATACAAATTCCCAAAAATGAGTCAGGAAATTGAAACATAGTTTTGGACTGGTAGAGTAAACAATACGTGTTTCAGAATTAGGTAATTACTTTGTTTTACACTGAGATAATATTTACTGTGGGGTTCCAAGTCCTTTGGAAATGTGACTGTTAAGGCCCTTCATCTTCATCACGTCTCTGAAAAGGTACTGTTACTTATCATTCTTGTCCCAATATATAAGTGAAAATATTAAGGCACAAGGGGTTAATGGCCAGAAAAAAATTACAGAGAATCTAAGTGGCAGAGTGGGAATTTGAAGTGAGTTTTGTGTCTAATATGAGAATAAACCTTAACTAAAAGAAACAAAAACAAATAAATTCTAGTATAAGGATTCAATGGGGTATTTAGGTGTGATAACCATATATGTGCCTTTGGTTGTGGACTCAATAATGGCAGATGTTAACTGCTTTTTAAACATCAATGCCAATTATATAAGCTCCATTTACATCCAGTTCTCTTGCGTGTAAGAAATAACACACTGCAGCTTCCTCCAAACATGAAAAAAAGTTAAAGAGCTCTTCATCTCTTCAGTGAAACATACTTAGGAATAGGCCCTAAGCCCAAGAGTCAACACAGAATTGATTCAGTGGTATTTTGGGAGGCTTTTTCTGTCTCATAGGCTTTGTTTAGACTTAAAAAAAAATTTCCCCGCAGATCTTTTGTTTATATATTATGGTTTCTGATTTTGTATCTTTTTTAGTATTTCTGTGTGTACAAATGTGTGTGTCTCTGTATGTTTATATGTTTCTTTTCTTTTGGTTCTTTTTTCCTTGTTCATTTGTTTGTTTTATCCTATTCAAGCTTGTTCATATTTTACTTATTTTATTATCATTTTTCTTTTCTTCAACATCTTTTTAAAAAGATACCTATTTTGTTTTCTAATGATGAAGAGCAGGAGAGGGTGTGGATTGGGTAGATAGCAAGGTTGGGAGGACCTGGGAGGAGATGGGAAAGGGGAAACCATTATATATTATATGAAAAAAATCTATTTTAAGTAAAAAATAAAAGTAATACTACTTTATTTGTATTATCCAAGACTAAGCAGCATTTTGTTTTTTTTATTTTTATACAGCATATATTTTACAAGTTTGTACTAATACATTCTCATATTACAAAGGCAATTAAGAGGAAGAATCTTCCTTTTCATATTTGAATCATCCAAACACAAACAGAACTATACATTTTAAAAAAAAACTTTCATTTGGGTAACAACAGCAACAACAACAAAAGACAAGTAAAACAAAGTCTTTTCCTTTTTTACAGGTGGACATTTTCTTCTTCCATTTGAACTTTCTCTTTGCCTTTCCCATGGGATTAGTAAAAGCAAAGCCTCAGCTCTATGCTTATGGAGAAACATCTTTGAAAAATTCACAAACCACAATGGAAATTAGCAACTATAACTCCTTCACTTAGATCAGAAAATCCTATATCAATCACACAGAGACTACAAAGTTTATGTGTCTATGAATTCAATGCAATATAATGAAATATTAATAACATTTAACCATCTCAAGGAACTAACATGTAGAGGTTCATCAGCTGAATTGAAAGACAATGAGAGGGAAGAAATATAGAAGGTTTATGTCTTTCTTAACATAAGTTCTAAAATTTTGGTTTTCTTATTTGAAGACTATAGTCAACATGCCTTTTCTGATAGCCCTTGAAGCTGGTACAGACTCCATGAGGAATGTCACCCAATCTCCCTGTGTTCTCCCTTTCTCAAACAAATAAGTATACTCCAAATCTGTTGTTTTTATCTAAACTTATTATATATTACATTTTTACCAATAAAGAAGTAGGAGTTAGAATCTGGGGTGAAAACCTGTTAGCTTAGAGATTGAGGAGCAACTAGCTGACTTTTCTCCTTTGTCGACATCTCAAAAAGAGAGCATCCTTCCACCGTACCAAACTAAACAAACAAACAAAAACCTGCCACATTCAAAGTACCTCTCTACCATTTCCTGGGCATCTCTCTGTCTTCTGGACACTGTCAGACTTTCTGACTATTTTCTGTCAATTTGCTGCTGGCTCTGTCTCCTGACCCAAGGTTGATTTTATTCAATTGATGCTGTCTCATGGTTCACAGTGCGATCAAATATTCTGCAACAAGACCCTTAAAACAAAATAATGTTTTTGCAAACAGAAGTCAGGCCTCTCTTATTTCTTCAGAAGTGAGTTTCTACCGTTGGGAAATGATTGAAAGGAAGGCATTCTCTGAGCAGCACAGTCTTTTTCTCACCCATTTTCATTCCCCTCATTGCTCAACAGCTGCACTCCGTTGTCTATTGTCTTCCCGTTCACAAAAATCTGTTTCTATTAAGGACACTAAGGACTTTAAGATCTCAACCAGCAGAAGTTTCAACCACTCTTTTGTAGTGAAATGCAGTAAAAACATTCTTTTCTTTTGTAAACATTACTTTCAGGCTTCAGGTTCCTTCCTCAGCTTCTTTCCCTCATTCTTCACAATGAGAAAAAGGTATCCCCAGCTCTGCCTTTGGGCTCTCTATGAACGCTCTACAGTAGCCTGTGTTCCAATGAGGTAATCCTTGCACAAATGCCCAGATGGCAATGACTTTTGATGTCTAAGGCAAATGAAACCTGTGACCTATTTCCTGCTTTTTGGCTTGAATCTTTCTCAGTCTGTCTACATAGGCTACTGATATGCTGTATCTCCAGATACTCAATTAGAAAACATCTTTGTATTAGGGTTAGAGTTAGGGTTAGGGTGTACACAGCAGAGGCTTCCCTTTTTCTCCATCTTTGGGATAGGAGTTCATATGAAGAACAAGCCAGATGACATCAAAACTTAACTACAGAGTTCTCTAAGTTTAATGAGAATCCCTACACAAGATTGGAGCTTTGCCTATTCTTTGTCCAGTTCCTATTTCACTTACTGTGAAGATGCATATATCATACATGTGATATATATATATATATATATATATAATATATCATATATATACATATACTGTTATTCTCTTTCAAAGAACCTTGAACTTTTCTAATATCTAACTAGATAAATACTGTTATTCAAAATTCCTTAAATATTTTAAGTGGTTGTTTCTTCTGTATCGTTATGATATTTACTATGTAGGAAAAAAAGTATGACCAAAGGGATAATATTTATGGCAGAAGTTTGAAGGATGGTATGATGTGATTGTCAGTATGTTTGCCTCTGAGATTTTAAAATTAATGATAAAAATCATTGGAAGTTTAGAGATGTCGTTTCCTAAAATTAAAATTTAGTATGGCCATCGTCACTTTATTTGCCATGAGCATGGTTGATGGTATAAATATAGCATCTACATTAGCTGGCTGTGCAATGCTTTAATAAATGCCTTGACCAGTGTCATGAATCTAACTAGTTGAGATTAAAATTTTGAATTCAGTCTTTTCTCCTCATGAGTCAAGTTCATCTTTTACTAATACCTTGTACAAATTTATGGACCAGCCTGTACAAGTGATAGAAGAGGGTGAAAACATAACCTTTCTATTTTGTTAGTTTTCATTTTGATTTGTATGATTTTAAAAATCAGTCATAGGTGGTTTAAATAGTGAAAGCATCCACCCAGAGGTAAGGCCTTGAGTGAAAATGAGAAACAGCTGGGGGTATCCCACTAGATGATTTTGCTGCTAATATCCATTGAAATAAGAATGGCATATGACAAACAAAACGGTGTTTGATATATAAAATGGTTCTAAAAATTGTTCAAAGTAGAATCCTTTCATGTCAAATGAGGGAAGTGAAAAGTGTTAGGAAGGCAATTATCACCTGTTATCTGAATATCAATTGATGGCATGGGAAAGCTAATGGACTTATAAATCATAAATGTGAACTATAGCTTCAACAGGGAGTGAAAATGGTTTGTTAACTCATTCATTCAGTTGCTTATTTGCTCATTCAAAAATCAGCTACTGAGAATATAATACAGGACAGGCACTGATGTTTCAGTGACAAGTCATGAAAATCTGGTGTAACACAAACTAAGCAATTAAACTCATGGATAAGAAAGCTCCTCAGATTATGGTTGATGGTATATGAGAAATAAATATTTAGATAGACAAAACAGGTATTGAAAAAATTATCCAAGATAGGATAAATGGAAGACATCACTGTTAGAGTATGATACTGACTAGACACCAGAAAATTTAAATGTTGTATGGAATACCTAAAGAAGAAGGTATTAGAAATATTCTTGCAATCACTCAAAGGAATAACAAAACAGACAGAGCATCTCATCTCAGCAAGATGATTTGAGCTTGATCAAGAGAGTGTACTGCAAGCAGCAAGCATATGGGGGGGGGGATGCCGGAGGGGACTTGATTTTTATTATAATACAGGTAGTGACTATGTCTTCTTCCCCTTGGCTGAGGTTCAATCTAACTTTCAAAACTGACTAACTTTAAGGGCAAAGTAAATTAAAGACGGGGGAAGAGCTGAGTCACTTAGGTCACCTAAAATAATGCAAAACCGCCATTGTATTTTTGGTTTTTGTCTTATGTTGGTTTCTTTTTCAAGACATTAGAATTTCGGAGAGAGAGTGTCAAAATATTTGCACAAAGTTTTACTAGCTAAGGAAGACAGAGGCTTGAGCTCCTTGTCATGAAAGAGAGTTTTAGTGCTTGACAGAAAAAGTGTAATATCTAATTTCTTACAAAGGCAACTATTTTTAAGAGTGATCTAAACTTAGAAAATCTCAAAAGTGCAGCAACACAGGCCTGTAATCTTGTCACCATGGAGACTGAGGCAGAAGGCTGAGAAGGTTGAGGTTAAGGTGGGTTCTATAACAAAACCACATCTCAAAGATAATAAAGAAGAAAATCAAAAATATAAGTATTAATGGAAAAACAACTGAAAAATAGCCTAGGAGAATAGCCAGTGAAAGTCTGAACAAAATGCAAAGCATTTGGTGTCTTGAGGACCAGGACAGGACAGTTTAGATTTATTCTAACATCTCAGAAGTGAGTGAGGAAGAAAATTATTTAATCATTATTATTCAAGTCTTTTGTGGGGAACTTAGAAAGACGAACATTAGAAATACATTCTATCACTGTCTTAGACAGACTAGCTAAACAATATTAAGTCAGGACTGGAAAGTAGTAAAGAAGTTAATGTCCGTTTCAAAGAATGTCACTGCCTGAATAGATGTGCACTGGGAGGTAACTGACAAAAAAAAAACAAAAAAACGGGGGGGGGGGGGTTGAGGATAAGAGAAAACATAAAAGAGGAGTTTAGAATGACACTGGCCTAATCATGTGATGATGTCATGGAATAAAAGTAAATAGCTTGAGGGAAAAAGCATATGTCAGATGGTTTGGTGATGGGCTATTGTTGCACTTTACATTTTGGGGGCTTAAGGTTTTTATTGCATCTTTGCAATCTCATGACGAAGCTCTAGGGTCATTGGTATCTTTTGATTTCTCTCCAGCTCTTGGATTTTTTTTTTTTTTTTTTTTTGGTTTTTTCGAGACAGGGTTT
>NC_022035.1:5737277-5745485 GCF_000317375.1 Microtus ochrogaster | reverse complement strand
TGTGGTTTTGGAGCCTGTCCTGGAACTAGCTCTGTAGACCAGGCTGGTCTTGAACTCACAGAGATCCGCCTGCGTCTGCCTCCCAAGTGCTGGGATTAAAGGCGTGCGCCACCACCGCCCGGCCTCTTGGATTTTTTTAAATTGCTTTTATTGAGCTATATATTTTTCTCTACTCTCCTCTCTTCCTCTCCCGCCCTTCTACCCTCTCTCATGATCCTCACACTCCCAATTTATTCAGGAGATACTGTCTTTTTCTACTTTTAATGTAGATTAGATCTATGTGTGTTTCTCTTGGGGTCCTCATAGTTATCTAGGTTCACTGGGATTGTGAATTGTAGGCTAGTTTTTCTTTGTTTTATGTCTAAAAGTCACTTCTGAGTGAGGAAAAATTACATTTGTCTTTCTGGTTCTGCGTTACCTCACTCAATATGAAGTTTTCTACAAATTTCAAGATGTCATTATTTTTTCCACTGTATAATACTACATTTTCCTTATCCATTCTTTTGTGGGGGCATTTAGGTTGTTGCCAGGTTCTAGCTATAACAAATAATGCTGCTATGAACATAGTTGAGCACATGTTCTTGTTGTATGATTGTATGATTGAGCATCTTTTGGGGTATAGCTAGAAGTGGTATTGTTGGGTCTTAAGGTAAGTTGTTTCCTAATTTTCTGAGAAATTGCCATACTGATATTCAAAGCAGCTGTGCCAGTTTGCGCTACCACCAGCAATGGAGGAGTGTTTCCTTAACCCCACATCCTCTCCAGCATGAGTTGTCATCAGTGTTTTTGATCTTGATCATTCTTACAGGTATTAAGACAGAATCTCAGAGAGTTGTTTTGATTTGCATTTTTCTGATGACTAAATAAGTTGAGCATTTCCTTAAGTGTCTTTCAGCCATCACAATTCCTGACTTCAAACTTTACTACAGAGCTACAGTACTGGAAACAGTATGATATTGGCAAAAAAACAGACAGGAGGACCAATGAAACCAAATCAAAGATCTGGATATCAACCCACACACCACAAATACCTGATTTTTGACAAAGAAACAAAAAATATAAAATAGATAAAAGAAAGCATATTGAACAAATGTTGCTGGCATAACTGATATCGACATGTAGAAGAATGAAATAGATCCATATCTATCACCATGCACAAAACTCAAGTCCAAATGAATCAAAAGCATCAGCACAAAACTAACCACACTTAACCTCATAGAAGAGAAAGTAAGAAGTAGCCTTCAATGCATGAGCACAGGAGACCACTTCTTAAACACAACCTCAGTAGCCCAGACATGGAGAGAAACAATTAATAAATGGAACCTTCTGAAACTGAGAAGCTTCTGTAAAGCAAAGGACACGGTCAACAAGACAAAACAGTAGCCTACAGAATGGGAAAAGATCTTCACTAACCCCACATCAGAATGAAGGCTGATCTCTTAAATATACAAAGAACTCAAGAAGCTGGTCATCAAAAAAAAAAATAATGCAAGAAAAAATGGGTACAAACATAAACAAAGAACACTCAACAGCTCTTGGATCTTACCAATCAACATGTAAAAGAACTCTCATTTTAGGAACAAAAATATCACTAATGTTTCTCTAATATCACTGTTTTGAAGTTCAGTGATTTGACAAATCAGCTTTGATAAAAGTTCACAATCTTTTCCTTAAAAAATTAATTAACTCTTTTTCTGGATTTACAGAGCTAAAAAAGCAGAAGTTGGCCCCATGTCAACTGGTGCATTTATTTTCATGAAGAAAATTTGACTTTCAGAAAGATACCCACCTCTTGAATAAAGTTATTGATAAGAAGGTAGGCATATCTTGTCTCTTTCTACTTGTATTATGATTTTTTATTATTTAATTTTATTACTTTAAAAAATACCAATCCAAATTCTCACTTTCTCCCCTCCTCCCACTTCCCTCCCACTCTCTCCATATATCCTTCCTACCACCCCCTCCAATCTCAAGAGAGAGCAAGGCACCCTGCCCTGTGGAAAGTCCAAGGTCCTCCCCACTACATCCAGGTTGAGCAAGGTATACATCCAAAGGGAATAGGATCCCAAAAAGCCAGAATATGCAGTAAATAAAAATTCTAGTGCTGTTGTCATTGGCCCTTCAGTCTGGCCCACCTGTCAACCAACTGTCAGAGGGACTAGTTTGATCCCATGCTCATTCATTCCCAGTCCAGTTAGAATTGGTAGCTCCCATTAGCTCAGGCACATTGTCTCTGTGGGTGAACCCCTCATGGTCTTGACTTCCTTGCTCATACTCTCCCTGCTTCTACTCTTCAATTAGGCCCGGTCCTAGCTCAGATGAGGATCTCTGTCTCTGTTTCTATCTGTTGTTGAATGAAGGTTCTATAGTAATATTTAATATAATCATCAGTCTATCTACAGGGCAAAGACAGTTCAGGCACCCTCTCTATTGCTTAGGGTCTTAGCAGGGGTCATCCTTGTGGATTTTGGGGAATTTTTCTAGAGCCAGGTTTCTTGCTAACCCCAAAATGGCTCCCTTAATCAATATATCTCTTTTCTTGTTTTCATATCTGTCCTTCTTCCATCTCAACTATCCCATTCCCTCAAGTTTAACCCCAACCCTCCCCAGCTCCCCTCCTCTTCCTTTTCTCTTCTTCCTTCTACTCCCTCCCTGGCCCCATGCTCCCAAATTTTGTCAGGCAATCTTGTCTGCTTCCAATTTCCAGGTGGACTTAATATGTTTTTCTTTGGGTTTACCTTATTACTTAGCTTCTCTAGGCTCATGAACTATAAGCTCAATGTCCTTTATTTATGGCTAGAATCCAGTAATGAGTGAGTACATACCATATTCATAGTTTAGGGTCTGGGTTATCTTACTCGGGATAGTGTTTTCTACTTCCATCCATATACATGCAAAATTCAAGATGCCATTGTTTTTTTTTTTACCACTGAGTAGTACTCTAATGTGTAGATGTCCCATACTTTCTTTATCCATTCTTGGGAATATACCAAGAATGGTATTGTTGGATCCTGAGGTAGATTGACTCCCAATTTTCTGAGAAACCACCACACTGATTTACAAAGTGGCTGCACAAGTTTGCATTCCCACCAGCAATGGATCAGTGTTCCCCTTACTCCATATCCTCTCCACTATAAGCTATCTTTAGTGTGTTTTTTATTATAGCCATTCTGACAGGTGTAAGATGGTATCTCAAAGTTCTTTTAATTTGCATTTCCCTGATAAAGAAGGAAGCTGAACATGTCCTTAAAGAACATACAGCAAGCTGACAGCTAACAAATTAAATGGAGAGAAACTCAAAGAGATTCCACTAAAATCAGGAACAAGAAAAAGCTGTCCACTCTCTCTATATGTCTTCAACATAGTGTTTTAAGTTTTCTTTTATTACTTTAAAAATAATAACCAATCATAATTCCCATTTCCTCCCTTCTTCCCACTTCCCTCCTGCTCCTCCCCAAACCCTCCCTGACACCCATTGAGTCCTAAAAGAGGGCAAAGAACCCTGCCCTGTGGGAAGTCCAAGGCTCTTCCCACTACATCCAGGTTGAGCAAGGTATACATCCAAAGAGAATAGGATTCCCAAAAGCCAGTACATGCAGCAGAGACAAATCGTAGTGCCATTGTCATTGGCCCCTCAGTCTGTCCAACTGTCAAACACATTCAGAGGGACCAGTTTTATCCCATGCTCATTCATTCCCAGTCCATCTGGAGTTGGTGAGCTCCCTTTAGCCCAAGAACATTGTCTCAGTGGGTGAACCCCTTTTGGTCCTGACTTCCTTGTTCATATTCTCCCTCCTTCTGCTCCTCAACTGTACCTTGGGAGCTCAGTCCAGTGCTCCAAATGGGTTTTTGGCTCTGTCTCCATCTGTCACCAGATGAAGGTTCAATGGTGATATTCAAGATAGTCATCAGTCTGACTACAGGTCCAGGCCACTGTAGGTACCCTTGCCTCCACTGCCCAGAATCCTTTCATAATAGCCACAAATAGCATATATATCTTGGGGTAACACTAACCAAGGAAGTGAAAGACCTATTTGACAAGAACTTTAAGTCTTTGATGAAAAAATACAAGAGTATATCAGAAAATGGAAAGATCTCCCATGCTCTTGGATAGGACTGATCAACATAGTAAAAATGGCAATCCTACCAAAGGCATTCTATAGATTCAGTACAATCCCCATCAAAATCCCATAACAATTCTTCACAGACTTTGAAAGAACAATAATAAACTTTTTATGGAAAAACAAAAAAACCCAAAATAGCCAAAAACATTTATATAAAACAAAGGAAGTGACAGAAACATTACCATACCTGAAATCAAGCTCTATTACAGAGCTACAGCGATTAAAAACAGCTTAGTATTGGCATAAAAACAGAGATGTTGACTAATGGAATTGAACTGAAGACCCAGATATTAACCCACATACCCATACACCTAATTTTTGACCAAGAAGCTAAAAATATACAATGGAAGAAAGAAAGCATGTTGAACAAATAGTGGGGACATAACTGGCTGTCAACCTGTAGGGCAATAAAAACAGATCCATATCTATCACCATGCACAAAACTCAAATCCAAATGGACTAAAGATGGAAATATAAATTCAACCACACTGAACCTGATAGAAGAAAAAGTGGGAAATACCCTTCAGTGCATGGGCACAGAAGACCACTTCCTAAGTATAACCCCAGTAGCACAGACAATAGGAACAACGATGTATAAATGGAACCTCCTGAAACTGAGAAACTTCTGTAAAGCAAAGGACACAGTCAATAAGACAAAAAGGCAACCTACTGAATGGGAGATCTTTAGCAACCCCACATCAGACAAAGGACTGATCTCCAAAATATATAAAGAAACTAGAAATTAAAATTCTAAATAATCCAATTTAAAAAATGGGATACTGAACTAAACAAAGAATTCTTAACAGTAGAATTTCAAATGGTCAAAAGATACTCAAGGACATGCCCAACTTCCTGAGCTATCAGGAAAATGAAAATCAAAACAACTTTGATATGCCATCTTACACCTGTCAGAATAGCTAAAATAAAAAACACTAATGATAGCTTATGCTGGAAAGGATGTGGAGTAAGAAGAACACTCATCCATTGCTGGTGGGAATGCAAACTTGTGCAAACACTTTGGAAATTAGTGTGGTGGTTTCTTAGAAAATTGGAAGTCAACCTACCTTGTCTCTTAATAAGACTATAAGACCAGGCCTTTGATCCAGTTCTGTATGGGGCTAAGGACAGAATAGCCAATAGCCAACATTTCTGGAGTCTTACAACATTCACCAACTCTGAGGCTCTCTTTTCTTTCCAAAGTGAAGCAACTCTATCTACATCTATGTTGATGTCTCAGAAGCTCTCCACAGTCAGTAGGCCACTTCAGAGTCATGACAACTTTGCCTGGGATGTTTACCATCTCACTACTGAGAATGGGCTTCTTTTTCACAATGGATGTGGCCCAAAGCTTTGATGATCTCTTTTCTATATATTATAGTTATCTAACTCTAACCATGATGGAAGGAAACTAAGTATATTTGACTGGAGCCAAGAAGAAACCTAGAAATAAGATGAATTTAGGAGCTGTGTGCACAAGGGTAAATATTTCTGTCATGGGAGAAAATAGAACCTACATACTGGGAAATCCAGAAGGAATTAACTTATATGCAAAATCCTAAAACAAAATCTTAGAAAATTTAAAATCCAAATCTTGGAAAAAATTTTGCTTAGAGAAATAATAGAGTGGCCTACACCAAAGCTGTATTTCTTTTTTATGCCTAATATATTATTTATGGTTCTAAGCCATGAACAAGATCTTTCACACTGCTCAAAGAAGCAGCTATAATCTCATCATTTTTATTTGTTGTTTTCAAGGAATGAATTCACATGTTAATAATTTCTGTGATTTTTTTATAATGGGTCATTATAAAAAATGGGTTATTACCAAACTTTAAAATGAAAAAATCTAGCTAAAGGTTTGGGGAAAGTGATTGATCTCAATCACAACATAAACTTTCTCAGAAACTCAGAAGTTCAGAGGAAGGAAACAGGAACTTGGGAGGAAAAAAAAAACTACTGTGCTTGCAAAATTATATGCTGAAGAGGAAATAATTGTTCATGTAAATCACATAGGTTATTTATTTATAAAATAGTCTTATTCTTTAAAATAGAGGTTTTAAAACTAGAAGCTGAATTTTATTTTTCTGTCTAGGATAGATAGCTAATACAAAATGCAAATGTTGTTTGGAATAGTTTAGAATAATAGCTTTATCTGAGTCTTAAGAGTTAATGTCATTTGTCAAATTGTATAGTGACAGTAATATTATTAAACACAGTGTTACTATTTTCCTTTTCTAAGTATTGCTTACATACTGAATTTTATAAAACACAGTAGAAAATAGTTTTAGTGATTTCATAAAAGACAATGGCTGTAAGATTTTAACTATTATTTATTTGTGTCCCATTGTTGAATATTTAGAATATTTTAATTTTACACATATGTTTTATTTTTATTTGTCTTCCCCAAAATATTGCCTACCAATTCTATATTACTTTTCTTTCCTTTTGACTATTTCTCTTTCTTGAGGGGATATTTTCTTACTATTGACTCTCTTCTCATACCTGTAATATCTGTTTATCTTATTAAAGAAAGAGGAGGTAGAGGAGGAGGAAGGTAAAGACGAGGAGAGGTGAAGAAAGAAGAGGCAATTGAGGACAAATCAAGAAATAAATGATTATGGAATTTAAGAAGTGACCAAAGAATGTCCCAGGCTGCTATTATCTTGTCTGTTCCTGTCATTATCTGATATGGGAGTGATTTCTTATTAATAAAGAAACTGCCTAGGCCCATTTGATAGGCCAACCATTAGGTAGGAGGAGAAAACAGAACAGAATGCTGGGAGAAAGAAGCTAAATTAGAAAGTCGCCATGATTTTCCCACTCCAGACAGACGCAAGTTAAGATCTTCCCTGGTAAACCACCTCGTGGGCTACACAGATTATTAGAAATGGGTTAGATCAATATGTAAGAGCTAGCCAATAAGAGGCTGGAACTAATGGTCTAGGCAGTGTTTAAAAGAATACAGTTTCCGTGTAATTATTTCGGGTATAAAGCTAGCCCTGTGGGCGGCCGGGTGCCAGGAACGCAGCCCCGCCGCTCCTATCACAAAAATCATCTTCCTACATACTCTGATGGAATGCTGTACATTTTCCTGACATATTTTTTACCTGTAAAATTAATCAATATATTGCTCTAGATTTTTTCTTTCTCTGTCTTCAGTTATTTTCTGTAACTATTACAAAATATCTGGGGCCAGTTACTTTTTAAAGAATAGGAATTTATTTAGCTCACAATTTTGAATATTGAAAAGTCCGAGAGCACAGCACCAGTTTCTTGGTGTTCATTTCCTGGGAAGGGATTTCTCACTGCATCCTGACTGGGTGGAAAGCATCACATGGTAATTCTCATCAACCATGCCTGCTCTGGGCTGTCTTCTTCTTTAATGAAACCACCTATGCCAATAAGAACTTCCACTCTCATTTTCACATAATCTTAAATTTAATTGATTTACCTGCAAACAACAATGACATATAAATTTTTAGACCATATTTCAAGCAAGTGAATTTTGGTGAGACAAATTTAACCCGTACTACTTGGGTATTATCACCAATGTGTTCTTTTTCACTGAATTATTCCAATATCATATGTAAGTGTTACTTTATCCTATCACAAAACAGCTGGGAAAAATCCTTAGCATTTCATCCTGCAGCTAAATTCCGTGCTCTCCTCTAGTGGAGAAAGCTTCCTGTTTTCTTGCTCTGTGGATTATCCTCATTTTCTTTCCATTCTCCTTGGAACTCTTTCCAATCAAGATGTCACTCCATATGCCACCAAAATGTCCCCAAGTTTATCAAGTGATCTGCACATTGCTCCAAGTAAATAAATTCTCATTTTCCATTTCTTTGTCCAAAAGTGAAATAACTTCATGTAAACTACCTTACATATTACCCAGCAGAAACCAAGTGCAGTGGTATTCACCAGGAATCTTAGAACTAGTAAAGTGGAAGCAAGAAGATCAAAATTTCAAGGTTATTCTAAGCTACACAATGACTTTGAATTATGTGTAGACTACACATGAGATCCTATCTCCAAAACAAAAATAGTGTTACCCAGCCAGGTGGTGGCGATTTACACTTTTTTTTTT
>NC_022035.1:5698032-5737177 GCF_000317375.1 Microtus ochrogaster | reverse complement strand
CCTGCCTCTGCCTCCCGAGTGCTGGGATTAAAGGCGTGCACCACCACCGCCCGGCTGCAATTCACACTTTTAATCCCAACACTCGGGAGACAGAGGTGGATGGATCTCTATGAGTTTGAGACCAATCCAGTCTACAGAGCTAGTTCCAGGACAGCTAGGGTTGTTACACAGAGAAATCCTATCTCAAAAAGAAAAAAACAAAAACAAAACAAAACAAAACCATACAGTGTTACCGAACAGAACCACACACAAATGCTCATGTGTTTCATTTCTGTTCTTCATGTTTACTTAATATTTTCTTACATATCCACCAATTGTTACTTCACTTTATTGAAGGCCAGATAACTTCAGGGTCTAGTTAAATGCTTAACTCACTCTAGAACTTTCCATGAGACCACCATGCTGGTGGACTAGTTCACTTTAACTACTGAGGACACAAAATTTCCAGTAAAAGGCAGCCTCAAAAAAATGAATGGCTAGCAATGATAAAGTCATGACTTTGCATTTCTGATTTTTAACCGATTTTCTCTCCATTTCAGCAAATGTCCTTTTAGGTACCACTAAAAATATTAATGAGGTGAAAAGATCCTTGGACTTAGGCTTAAAGAATAAAGACAAACAAAAGCCATATATACACTCAATTGCAGTCTAAACTAGACTACAGAATATGTGACCTTAGAAAACTGAAAAGCAGAGCCCAGAGGCATTTCCGAAGTCATTAAAAAAGTACAGCAGAAATTAGACAGTTTAGGGATTGAAGAGAAAACATATTAAACTAGAGCTGGTAGGAAAAGTCCTTCTATGACCCGACCACAGTAATACTAGAGCGAATGATGTTTACTAGCTGGGTGTAAGAATATACTGTGCTTCTCCATACTGGCTTTGGGGGAGCCTAGGCAGTTTGGATGCTCAATTTACTAAACCTGGATGGAGGTGGGAGGTCCTTGGACTTCCCACTGGTCAGGGAACCCTGATTGCTCTTCAAGCTGATGAGGGAGAGGGACTTGATCGGGGGAGGGGGAGGGAAATGGGAGGCGGTGGCAGGGAGGAAGCAGAAATCCTTAATAAATAAATAAATTTTAAAAAAAAGAATATATTATGCTTCTCAAATTTAACATTAGCACACTTTCTGATAAGCTACTGATTACAAACCTGGAGTAGATTTCCATATAATCTACAAAGATTATTTTGTAATATAATTCATCTTCCAGAATAATTATTTAAAAACTCAATCACTGTCAGTTTATAACAATAATAAGAGAGGAATCAGAAAACAGTGGTTGTATTGAAGGATTCAATTTCTTCCCAAGATAAGAAGATCAAATCAATCCAGCAGCTGGGACTGCATTAAAATTATGTCTAGGTGGAATTTAGTTGCATCATTTTACATCCTGCCCCTTTGCTCTCAATGTTCAGTGTGTGTGTGTGTGTGTGTGTGTGTGTGTGTGTGTGTGTGTGTATGTGTGTGTGTGTGTGTGTGTGTGTGTGTGTGTGTGTGTGTGGCTATAGGATGGTATTTTAGAACTAATTATAGCCCCTTCTAGCTCCTGAAGGTTTTCTTTGCAGAAGCCTTCCTTTATTTCTTTCTTTGCTTTTTTGTCTAGTCAAAAGAGAATAACAAGTGACTTGGTTTCAAATGATACTCTTTTTCCAGTTTGAAAAGGGGAAGAATAAGAAAGAAAGCTGCCAATAAGCCAATATAGGGAATTTACATGTTAATGATGATCATATATAAGACATGTTTGTCAAATAATCACTTTACACTACTTCAACAGCCCGAACAGTAGAATCATTTGGCATGTTGATAACACAGGAATTCTAAATAAATAAAGGCTATTATCTTTATAATCCAGGTTACAAGCATCTTGTCCCACCTCCAGTGTTTAACCTCTTTAAAAAGGAAAGCACACTCAAATATTGCTGTTTGATCTAGAAATTGTGTAACATTAGTCAGGGCACAAATATTTACAACGAAGCCCAATTTAGAAGATCGGACTGTGTGTTTAGGAGAAAAAAAAATAGTGCTGATTCATGGTCCATCTGACTCACCATCCATCTGACATTGTTTGTCTGGCCAAATGCTTTGTTATATAAGCATTGCCTTTCAGTATGGCCCCTTACTGTTGAAAGTGCTGCGTCTGCCCCACCATGACCTGAAACTTCATAAGCACCAGTAGCTTGCCAAAACTTTATAAGGCACATACTAAAGTGGTCTATGACAAAGCTGATTTTAAGATTGCATCAGCTATTAACTTCCTAAAATATGTGAATTTTGGAGTACACATACCTGTCTTGGGAGCTCCTGAGAACAGTAAATGTGATGCTACATGAGATTCTCATGGCGAATTCTTGACCGAAGTGAAGTCCTGCTCATATCATTACTATTCCTCCCAACATTGAACATTGCTCGGAAAGTCTCTTGGATGTTCCTAAAATCAACATGAATGATAGAATTTGCATATTTTGAAATATATCAACTCCAAAATGAGTAGAATTTCCTTAAAGGGTGGTTGGAAATCAACACAGTAATATCATTGGTTTCCTCCCTTTCCAATATGCAATATTTTGAAAGTCATGTTAAAAAATATCTAAAATCTATATGGAAATCAACTACTTTTAAAACTTCCTAAAATATGTACTATATGAAAGGAATATTAGTGGAGTCATCATAAAGTGGCAGAGAAAATAATTCTGCTAGACATCTTATGCCACCAGATAAAACCCCTAGTATCAGTAATGGGTTAAATCTTGAAGTGTCGTTGACCAAAGGGATCCCATAGAACTACTTACCCCAAAACATTACATGGTGTTTCCAGGATTACTGGCCACTCTCTACTACCTGATGGTAAGGGGATAAATCTTACTTTTTATCAAACATGGAGAAATTGAGCAAGTACTCAACTAAAAAGCTCACCTTTACTGATTTACATCCATGGTGCTGGAAGGTACTTGAGTGCCACCAAAGCAGAAAAACATTCATCAACAGCACCCAACTGTAGATGGAACCCACACCTGACACTGCTAAAGTGTCCAAGAATCTAATATTAAATATGTTGTGGACCCTAGGAGAAAAGTTAATACTATTATTCTACTAAAGGAGTATGATAATAAAATTTTTCCTATTGGTTTATTGGTATTACTATAGATCAGAGCGTTGCTTCACTTTCATGGAGAAGAGACATTTCTTCTTAAGGTAGATGGTTATTAACACAGACACCCACAATGAATAATGTGCCAAGAATGAGGGAGCACTCAGCTCTAAATGTAATGGATTTATGTAAACTCTCCTCAAAGTTAAGGGATCTATATGGTAGATGAAGCAGAATGATCTTCAGAGCCATAGAATCAATGGCGGATGATCCCAAGCAAACAGTGTCTTCCAGAAGCAAGACTCATGCATATATAAATTCACAGAGACTATGATAACAAGCATAAACCCACACAGGTTCAAACAAGTCCAGTGGTGGGGAAGTAGACACAAACTCCCATACCTAACCCAGAAATTATTATATTTGATACCTCCTAGGAAAAAGAAAAGTGCTTTTCTCCAGTGTAGTGTATGAACCATTCTCCAGGGCCAGCCTTATGCCAAGGAGAAGGTGGCCAACAACAACAGATTCCATGATTTTCTGTATAGTTTTTCTTTCGTTTTTATAATTCTATTTTTTAAATATTTAGTTTGTTTTTATTTTGTTTATTGTTTTTGAGAGAGAGTTAGAGTGAAAAACTTGATGTTGCCTTGGCTAAGGAGGTGGAGAGAATCTGGGAGGAGTTAGGGAGAAGAACTAATATGACCAAAAGATGTTACTTGAAAAATTGAACAAAATAAGCTTGTTAAACCCTAATATCATAAATATAAATTGTGGAGCATTAATTGCAAACATCAAAAGACTACCAGAGTATCCTTCTGTTTTAAACAGAACTTTCAAGTATGAAAGCAATTACTAATTTTTTGTCAATGCATAATGTTAGCCTTTGAAATTAAACCTACCTGAGGCTCAAGCTGTAAAAAAGAAAAGTATGTTAAAAATAGTTCAAGGCTAAATTTTTCTACTATCCGTGTTTTATAAACATACATTTTATTTAGTTGAGCTAAGAGGACACAGTAACTAATTGATGTTTTGATGGGGCATTAAAATAAAAACTCAGTCAAAGTTGCATACTAGAGAAAATTTGTGGTAAACTAAACCACACTAATATTTTTTGCAGTGTGTTCTAGGGTCATACAAGAATTTTGAGGAGTTAATTTACTAAAGTACTCCCTCCACAAGCATGAAAGCATGAGGACCTTAGTTCAGATCTCCAGCCCTTACATAAACTCCAGACCAGGGATTGGATCAGAAGCTGGGTGGGAGTCCCCAAGAGCTTGATGGCCAGTCTGATCAAGGTGTGACCTCTAGATTCAATGATCGACTTTGTTTGTTTGTTTGTTTGTTTGTTCTTCTTTTTTTATTTATTTATTTATTTATTTTTATTGAGAAAAAAATTTCCGCCTCCTCCCAGCCTCCCACTCCTCCCGCCCTCCCCCCACTCCTCTCCCCCTCCCTCTCAAGTCTGAAAAGCAGTCAGGGTTCCTTGCCCTGTGGAAAGTCCAAAGTCCTCCCCTCTCCATCCTGGTCTAGGAAGGTGAACATCCAAACTGGCTAGGCTCCCACAAAGCCAGAACATGAAGTAGGATCAAAACCCAGTGCCATTGTCCTTGGCTTCTCATCAGCCCTCATTGTCTGCCATTCAGAGAGTCCGGGTTTATCCCCTGCTTTTTCAGTCACAATCCAGCTGGCCTTGGTGAGCTCCCAATAGATCAGCCCCACTGTCTCCGTGGGTTGGTGCACCCCTCTTGGTCCTGACTACTTGTTCATCTTCTCCCTCCTTCTGTTCCTCATTGGGACTTTGGGAGCTCAGACTTTGAAATAAAGTGGAAAGCAATAGAGGAAAAGTGGAAAGCAATAAAGGAAGAGATCCAATTTGACCTCTAGGCTTCATAAGCCTACACACACACACACACACACACACACAGATCCTACACACATACACAGATTTTTTTAAAAGTTAAATTTTAAAAAGAATCCATTTAACTAAAATATTTTTCTTTTTCTAGATTTACTGCCTTCTGTAGAGAATTTTAACAGGTACATTTGAACTTTTAATCACAGTAAAAAGAAAAGCAAAGATTCTACAGCATATAGGACTAAGGTCTGATTTTTCAAGGAATTTAGAACTCGTTAGGCCACTGAAAAAAAATAGTATAATTTAGCATAAAACCTGCTTTTCATTGGATGCACAGTTACTTCATCGAATAATCCAGAAACTTAAAACTGCTTTAATTATGCTTTTTTTCCATAAGAGAAATCGTCTAGCTCTTATACAAAGGATAAACAAGCTACAATAAAAAAGAAAACCATGAGTAGGGAAAAAAGAACTGTACTAACTTTCTAAGGTTGTTCGAATGAATTGGACTGTCTGGACATCTTGATAACAGATGCATGATGAGGATCCTACACTGAGTCATGTGGTTTCACCTGAGGCTTCTTTTCTTGGTTTGCTCTGATTTTCCTACCAACTACAGTAATCTCTGCTGCTTCTTTCCCTTCTTTCAAAATTCCTAATAAGCCTTGTTTGAAATAAATCATTGTTTGAATGCTTTATCTCTGAATATAACCATATGACTAAGACTGAGCCATCCAGCCTCATTTTAACTTAGTTACCTTTTTAAAACCCCATCTCATAAGAGGCTTTCTGAGGCACTGTAGAAACTTCATTGGCATGAGAATAGATGAATTTAGAGGCCCACATAATCAGTCCACCATAATACTCCTTTGCAGTAGACTCTTCTGTCCTCTTGCTGTGATTTTAAAGCAAATAAGTAGAGTTCATTTTGTGCAAACAGTGAACTACCACTGGGGTGGTTTATTTTATATAGTAATGTCACCCTTACATGTCTGTTTATTTACTGAATATAAGTAGTTCTATATTTTATGGACAGTTTTACCATGGACTTCAATTTCCTAGAAGTCTCTTAATTTGAGACAAAGTAACAACAAAGTATAAAACTAAACAATACCTTTGGCATTGAGGTCTTTTTATAGTTTTCACTAGAATAAATTAGTGAATTGAAATAGTTAACTAGTAGTTAGCTTTCTTCTGAAGCAAAGTAAAGGATGAAATTATAACTGTTATTATAAAACTGTAATTGCCATTACAGAAATGTATGATATGGAGGTTTCTCAAAAACAGTATATTTAATTGGTATTTGTGCATGAATTTTACTTCCAATAATTATATCATTTTTGAAATGCAAACCTAATATATATAATAGCAAATTGGTCCAAATTTACATAATTTCAGTGTTCTAAAATCAGACTATAATTTATTTTCTTTTTATATTCAGTGTAATTTTTCTACCTTCTGCTTCTTCTTGAAAAGAAGAATTTAATGTTAGCTAGGGTGAAATCTTTGAAACATATTCCTTGCAATGGTTAAGCAAAAAGCCACAGAAGTAGTTCTGTATGGGCTTCTTAAGTCCCCTGAGACACAACTGCAGTATGGCAGTGATCTTATCACTGTCTCCACAGCCCACTGGGATGTGACAAAACTCCCTGTGTCTCCAAAGGTACTATTCATGCTAAATCTGAGCTCCATTTTCTCAAACACAGGAAAGGAATTCTTTTGCCTTCCCAGGTCACTGAGAAAGACGTCAGCTCCATTTCTGTAATGGTCTGCCATCTATTTTCCTTTTCAATCAGAATTTTATTTGTTTCCTGACAATTAATGATATTCACTACTAACTTGCTAATACAGGAGAAAAATCCATTTCAGGAACAGACTTACAAATAGTAATGATCAAGGTTTGGGGTTATGTAGGAATTACAAAATGATAACAAACACCTCAAGTAGGTAATTTACACTGAGTGTTGCTTTGGCAAACATGCATATTATTTGGTTAGAGACCAGCAGTTTATTTTTTTTAAGTGTGGAAGAATAATTTCATTCTTTTAATTAAAAAGTTATTTGGGAGCAAATTTGTCACAGGAAAATAAATTATAAAGTTGCATCTGACCTCCACAGAAGTATATATAAGCAAGAAAACATACACACACACACACACACACACACACACACACACACACAAATACTATACACATATAAACAATAATAAAATAATGATAAATTTAAACAACAAAAATAAGCTTTCCAAAATGGTAATATTTATATGAGACTGTTCAGGTTATAGAGTTGAAGAGATTTGCATTCAACTTGAAATATCAGGAAAGAACAGATCAAAGAAATTTAATCTCTTATAAATTGAATATACAGAGAAGAAAATCTACTAAAATTGGAATTTGTGGGAGATTACTATACAATATTAAATCATGGCAAAGACTTATGGGAGAGAGATGACAAAAGAAAGTACTTACTTAAAATGCTACAACATGCTTCATTGTTTAAATTACTGGATGAAGAGTGCAGATAAGGAAAAAGCTGTTCCAGAAGAGCAATACCAAACTGTATGCTCAACAAGGAGGCTCACAGTTCTACACATCTCTAATTTTTAAGATACAGTAACTATTGTTTTGTTTGTTTGTTTGCTATTATTTTGCTTTTTATTTTGGGATAGAGGAGAAAGGGGAAAGAGAAGAAGGGAAGGAGGGAATGGAAAAAGGACAAAGGGGGAAAGAGGGAGACAGATCATAAAGATGGGTGGAGAAAGAGCTTCTGGAAGATCTGGAAGGAGCTGGAGGAAGGGGAAATGCAATCAACATATACAGTATAGAAAAAAGAAAGCAAAAATGACAAGGACAACAACAAATGGTGTTGGAAGTCCTTCTGTATGTGTTGCTTTTATTGGTTAATGAATAAAGAAACTGTCTTTGCCTGTTGACGGGACAGAGTAGAACTAGGCAGGGAAAACTAAACTGAATGCTAAGAAAAAGAAGGTAGAGTCAAGCGAGAAGCCATATAGCCCCACCAGAAACAGGCACTGGAACTTTACCTGGTAAGCCTCAGCCTCATGGAAATACACAGATTAATGGAGATGGGATAATTTAAGCTATGAGTTAGGCAGAAATATGCTTAGGCTATTGGCCAAACAGTATTGCAAATAATACGGTTTCTATGTGATTGTTTTGGAGCTGAGCAGCCAGAAAAAAAAAATATAGCTGAATAAATTTGATTTTATGTGATATTTATGAGAGTTTTGCCTGCATGTTTATGTGTGTGCCTGTGTGTGTATCACATGTGTGTCTGGTACTGATAGAAGTCAATGGAGTCCATCACATTCCCTACAGTTGGGGTTACAGATGGTTGTGAAGCATCATATGGGTGCTAGGAGCTGGAACTTACTCATCACATGTGCAGTAATTACATAAACAAACAGCTGTCACTCCAGCTGTTGTGCCAAGATTTTTAACATATGAGTCAAAAAACAGCAATAACTGCAACAAAAATTTCCTTACCTTGGTATATGCCATTTAAATTCTGTATTATATCATTTTTAATGAGATTAGTATAATTAGCCACTCATCTAATCAGCGACACTAGAATTGTATAAATAGTTATATCTCCCTATCAACTTTTATCTCCATGTCTAACCCAGTCCCACATAAAAGAGTCATTCATGGAAGACATGAAAAATATATTTAAATGATGAACAAAGTATTTGTGAAGCAGAGATGGATAATTTAAAGATAAAACTGAAGTAAATATGTGAAACTGAAGTATTTGAATATTTTTTAAATTTAATACAAATAAGAACATACCACAATTCATGCAAATGCTTTTAAAATGGTTTATGTATTCTCTGTCATAAAATGAAGCTTCAGACACAGAGGATGAATATCTTTGAAGTTCTGAAAGGAGCAAAGAACAAAAAATTCGTTGGTGGTCTATTTGTATTTGAAGAAGATAATTACAAATCAGCATTCTCTAGCAAAGATCCAACCTTGGAAATAGAGGCATGAATGACGTATTTCTTGATGACAAACTATATTGGACTGTCAAATTAATCATAATAGAGAATCCAAGAAAGAAAATGCAGTGATGAATGGATAGTGAAAGCTTATAGCCTTAAAATTGATATTTAATACACTGTAATGTGAATTTTCAAGACTGAATTTGAATGTTACATATATCCCATTTTTAGCTAGTATATAAATAAGTTTAATTATGAGAATTTCATATATATTATTATACTTTGCATTTGTTTGAACCCCCTCCGCTTTTCTCCTTCTTTCCTCCCCCATAGTCATGCATATGTGTGTGTGTGTGTGTGTGTGTGTATTTTGCATATGAGAAAAAATAATGAGTATTTTTTTACCCAATTAGGGGCTTGCTCTCTCATTCCTTGCTCCTCACTGACTTATTCCAATCACCCCTCGCTGCTATTAGACTATCTTTTTCTCCATCTAGTTCCACATCTACTTTCATGCTTCGGTATGTGTGTATGTATGTGTGTATTACAAATTTAGATTTCATGATGAGTTACCATTTTTCCTGAATCTTTCTTGATATTGCTTGATATAAAGAACTCCAGGTCCATCCATTTTCTTGCAAATGACAATATTTCATTTTTCTTTAAAGCTGGGTAAAATCCATCGTGTGTATATTATATTTTCAAGAGTTGATTTATTTTTAATTATGTGTATATGTACATTAAATCAAGGGCTCAAGGGAGATAGAACCAGTATAGTCCTGGAACTTGAGGTATAAAAAGGCACCTGACAGAGCTCAAATCTGAAAGATCAACCCATCATTGTAACTGTTGGGCCATCTCTCCAGTCCTCATAATTTTTTCGTCCATATCTTTTGGTGAAAACCTAGCTTCATTCCATAACTTGGCTAGTAGACAATGTGGTAGTAAATATGGATATGTAAGTATCTGTCTCCATGGCATATGGATATTGATTCCTCCAGGTATATGCTCAAAAGTGGTAGATCTATTTGTACACTTTTTTATTGATTTTATTGAGCTATACATTTTTTTGGTCCCCTCCCTTTTTCTTCCCTCCCCTTCATCACTCTCCTGTGGTCTCCATGCTTCCAATTTACTCAGGAAATCTTGTATTTTTCTATTTCCCATGTAGATTAGATTCATGTAAGTCTCTCTTAAGGCCCTCATTCTTGTCTAGGTTCTCTGGGATTGTGATTTGTAGGCTGTTTTCCTTTGCTTCATTTCTAAAAACTACTTTTAGGTAAGTACATATGATATTTGTATTTCTGGTTCTGTGTTACCTCACTCAATTTGATGTTTTCTAGCTTCATCCATTTGCTTGCAAATTTCAAAATGTCATTATTTTTTTTGTTCTGTATAGTACTTCATTGTATAAATATACTACATTCTCTTTATCCATTTTTTGGTCAAAGGACATTTAGGTTGTGGTGTGGGACAATTCTGTATTCTGTTAATTATATTTTAAATAAACGCTGATTGACCAGTAGCCAGGCAGGAAGTATGGGCGAGACAACCGACAGAAAGTAGAGAGAGGGCAAAGAGAACAGGAGAATTCTGGGAAGGAGAAAGCCCATTCCTCCCAAGTCTTGTTCAGATAACAAAGAAGTAGGATGTGACCTGCCCAACCAAAAAAGGTACTCATCCATGTGGCTAACATATAAGAATAATGGGTTAATATAAGAGCTAATACAAAGGCTGAGCTAATGGGCCAATCAGTTTATAACTTATGTAGACCTCTGTGTGATATTCTTTGGGACCTTACCAGCTGAGGGACTGGGTGGGAAGGCAGAAACCCCAACAACAAGCAGACCCTCATGTTACAAGTTTGTTTCCAGGTTCTGGCTATGACAAACAGTGCTGCTGCTTTGGACATAGTTGAACACATGTCCTTGTGGTATGATGGTATGACTGAGCATCCTTTGGGTACATAACCAAAAGTGAGACTGCTGAGTCCTGAGGAAGTTGTTATTTAATTTTTTGAGAAATCGCCATACTGATATCCAAAAGGACTGTATCAGCGTACACTCCCACCAGCAATGCAGAAGTGTTCTCTTTACCCCCCAACCTCTATAACATAAGTTGTCATCAGTGTTTTTGATCTTGGCCATTCTTACAGGTGTAAGAAAGAATCTCAGAGAGTTGTTTTGATTTGCATTTCTCTGATGGCTAAGGATGTTGAGCATTTCCTTAAGTGTCTTTCAGCAATTTTAGATTCCTCTGTTGAGAGTTCTCTGTTTAGCTGTGGACCCCATTTTTTACTTGATTATTTATTCATTTGATGATCAACTTCTTACTTTGTCTGTCTGATGTGGAGTTGGTGAAGATATTTTCCTATTATGTAGGCTGTCATTTTGTCTTATTGACCATGTAGACACAGATATTAATTCACACACCTATAAGCACCTGATATTTGAAAAAAAGATATATATATATATATATATATATATATATATATGAAAAATGAAAGCGTATTTAACAAATGGCGCTGGCATAACTGGATACCAACATGTAGAAGAATGGAAATAGATCCATATCTGTAACCGTGCACAAAACTCAAGTTCAAATGAATGAAAGACCTCAACATAAAACCAGCGACACTGAAGCTAATAGAAGAAAATTGGAAGTACACTTGAATGCATTGCCACAGGAGACCACTTCCTAAATATAACCACAGTAGCACAGACATTGAGAGAAACAATTAATAAATGGGACCTCCTGAAACTGAAATGCTTCTATAAAGCAAAGAACGTGGTCAAAAAGACAAAACGGCAACCTATTTGTACACTTTTGAGGACTCTCCACAGTCCTTTTGTTCTTTCTTTCTTTCGTTCTTTCTTTCTTCCTTTCTTTGAGCTTTGTTTTGTTTTTCAAGACAAGGTTTCTCTGTATAGCCCTGACTGTCCTGGAACTCACTTTGTAGACCAAGCTAGCTCCAAACTTACTGAGAGCCTCCTGTCTCTGTCTCTTGAATACTGGGATTAAAGGTGTGCTCACCACTGACTGGCTCCCACAACGATTTCTACAGTGGTGGTACATTTACTTTTTCACAGATAGTGTATAATGGTTACTGTTTCCTCATGTCCTCAAAAGGATTTGTTGACTTTTATTTCTATATTTTTGAATTTCATAATGGCCTCAAGAGAAACCAGTCACCTAAGAATAAACTAAAGGGATGGAAGTGAAAATATCAATAAAATGAAGACCCATTAAAAAAATCTTAGAAAATGGAATGACATTCGCTCCTTAGTCTCGTGGATAACAAGAATTAACATGGTGAAATGGCTGTGTAGCTGAAAGTACCTATTAATTCAATGGTTTTCCCATTGAAATTCCAGTAACATTCTTTACAGAAATAAAGGGGGGGGGAGTCTTAGAATTTTAGATGGAAGGACAAAGAGCAAAGCGTGTCCTACAAAGGAAGATCCATGACAGAACTATTGCAATATCTGGTTTTAAATTATGTTACAGAACATTGCTTTAAAACTTAAACATCAAATCTACCAACACAGCACTAATTCAAAGCAGAGACATACACCAAGGAATTTAAAAGAGGAAGCAGAGCTCAACCCACTTATCTGTAGCCATCATCACATTTTTGATGGGTGTAAAAAAGATTGAAAAAAGAGAATAAATTTATCTATTTATTTTTTCAGCAAATAATTCTGGAAAACCTTCAACAAGCAGACAAATGGAACTATGAAACTAGATGCATATCTTTCACTTGCAAGGAAATTAATTCCAATTGGCCAAAGACTAGTCTAAAACTGAAAACTCTGAAAATGTCAGAGAAAAGTATAAAAATGCCTTTCAAATTATGCTTCTAGGCAAGGACTTTATGAAAAGGACCCAGCAGCACAGAAAGTAATACCCCAAACTGACCTTTGTGAGTGCATGAAATCCAAAGCTTCTGCACAGAATGAGAGCAATCTAGAAACAGGAGGTAGCCTATAGAATGAGAATTTATTTTCACTGATTAACCATCTGATGGGAGACTCATATCAAGAATCAAAAACAAACTCAAGAAGAAAATAGCTAAAATGCAAGCTAATGAAATTATGGACAGATGAACTGAACAGCAACTCTCAAAAGAAGAAATAAGAATGACTAATAAATAGAGGAGGACTAAAAGGCAGACTGAAAAGAGACGAGGAAGAGAAAACTGGAGCAGGGACATAAAATAAATAAATATAAAAATAAGGAACTACCAATAAATATTTGAAAATGAACTTTATAACGTTTAGCTGTCAGAGGTATGCAGATTACAGCTAACTTGGAATTTCAACTTACTTCAGTCAGAGAGTACATACTGGGACAAAATAAACGTTGAAATGCAACTACACGATGCAATATGTACAGAGAAAAACATACATGAGATAGCTTTTATAGTATTTGTTAGGGAATCTGAAAGATCTTGAAATTAAACTATAATGGGTTTTTTTTCCACTTTTTTTTTTTTCGAGACAGGGTTTCTCTGTAGCTTTGGAGCCTGTCCTGGAACTAGCTCTTGTAGACCAGGCTGGCCTTGAACTCACAAAGATCTGCCTGCCTCTGCCTCCCGAGTGCTGGGATTAAAGGCATGCGCCACCACTGCCCAGCTTAAACTATGTCGTTTAAAGAAAAAACAAAGGTTCACCTCAATGAAAGTGCTCAACAAAGATTTACAATATTTACTTTGTAAGTTCATAAGTTTCCCCAAATTCTTATGTCACTTATTGAAAAATACTTATGCAAAACTTTACAGTCTTTTACTGTCATTTCCTTTTTGCAAAAAAAATCATTTAATTAATTATATTAAAAATACATTGCCATACTGACTTTTAAATTTATTTTACCTATGTAACTTCATATTTCATAACTGAGCTTGGAATGGTTCCACCTAATTTTAATAAATCATTCTATTTCAAGAATTTTTTCTCCTCTCTTTTATGCTCTTTGGGAACATTTTAGCTTTATAATAATAGTTTTGTATGTTTTATTTAAAGAGAAATCCATTATTCTATTAAAAAGTTTAATCCATATAATTATATATTTGATTCCACAGATATCTAAGCATATTAAATTAGTGAATATTCATTCAAGAGAGCAGTAGTGTCTATCTTAGACATGATATGAAGTCTAGTGATAAAAGCAGAACAGCTTTTAACACATAGTAAACATACAATATATCTTAGCAACTCCTTTAACTGATCACATATATAGCGGTAAGTAAGTTAGTTTACTTAGAATACAACTTGACATATTTTAATTGTCAAGTGATATTGTTATATTTCTACCATCTAATGGAAATAACAGTAATTACTGAAGTATCATTATAGGGATTGAAATTTATTTAATTTCTAGAGATGCTGAGGAACCATCTTGATTAATTAATCTTCACTTCAAAACTACCTTATTATAACCACTCTTAATTACATGCCTGAGGTAGGTAAAGTTGTACCTAAAGAAATAGAGATCAACTGGATAGATAGCCTGGACAACCAAGATATTTTATGAACAGCAAGGTATGAATGAAAACAGCAGAGAATTTCTAATATCCTGAACACCATAGTCAATATATTTCACTGGCTATGATCAAAAGACATACATGTGGAAAGTATTTCTTAGTAAGTTCATTTGTATTCTTGTGAAAATTAAGGGGTACTATATTCAGCCATAATATGCTGAAAGTTTCAACAGATATCAAGAATTAATACTATTACAAATAAAGTATCACCCCTTATTCCATGATCTTTCTATTATTTTCCAATGAGAATATTCTAAAGAAAAAATAGTTGTAAAGTCAAGATATTCTCATAAATTGACCTCAAACCAGTGACCTCCTAAGGGAAATCACTGTACACGCTTAAAATGACTTAATCATTATTTGAAAAATTCTCTTAGCATTTAAAACTTTAATAAAGTATTTTAATTAAGGCAATGTAACTCTTTAGTAAAAGGGCATTTTAATGCACTGAGTCTGAAAATAATAAATTACTAAATTTATAATGTCAAACATAAAAAAGATCCAATAATGAACACATTCTCAGGAAGTAATCTGTTTAATAATGAGTGCAAATCATTATCTAATAAAGTCTTCTATGAACCAAATTTTAAGTTATCTAAAAATAAGCAGTGCTTTAGATAAAACATAAGCACTTCAGATAAATATTTGCCCAGCCTATAAAATATAGTAAAAATTATGTTTTAAGTGCTTTTCAATATTTAACATCAACAATTGGCCAATTTTGTACAAGACATTGTTCATATAAATGTCTCTTCATAGGATCAGCTATTTCTGTAATCATAGTATTCTACCATATTCTTAGATAATAAAGAGTAATAGTAAATATAATTGAAAAGCTAATTCTGAAATTGTAAGCCAATAAAATAAATTAGCTATTGAGAAGAACTTTTTCAGAATGACTATGGTAATGGGGTTCAAGCCATCTGACTCGAAGCCAGTGAAGGATATATTATTTCTATTGATCAGTTTAGAAAGAATTATGTGAAAACCAAAGCAGTTAAGTGAACAGAGAGAGGGAAATAGATATCCAAGAGTAGATGGCTAGTCATGCTGTATAAGCATTGTTAGAATCAAATTAGAAACAATATTGCTACAAAGATTGCCAAAGAAAAGGCATTTTTATCTCCTATGGAGCTTTGAACTCACTGAACAATGTAGTTTGGCCTCAAACTTGTAGTCATCATCCTGCCTCAATCTCCCCAATGATGGCTTTCTAGCATTATGTGTAACACCAGACATAGAGTAAAGAAGAGCTTTTTCCATCTAAAAGGCAAGAGGCAATTCAGCATCTACAAATGAAAGCAATGAGAAAAAAAAATGACTTTGAAGCCATTGCCTCCCTAACGGAAATGTTTTTGTAAATAAAAGATTTTTACGAAAACCCCAAATAACTAAACTAGAGATTCCTTAGCTCTCTCAAGCTTCTGATTAGAATGCAGTTAGAGATTTTGGAACTCAAATTCATAATACACAGATAAATTTAAATAAACACACTGATGCTTTATGGGTCATATACATGTAAATTTTCCCTTAAGAGCTTAATATTTCTCCTGGAAACATTTTGAAGTACTGATTTACTAAGTATGAATAATAAAATATAAAGAATAATTGGATAAATTAATTATAGTAAATCCATGGGATCAGAAGAACACCTTGACAAACTTCAGAAAATTACATATAAAAACATGCATATATATAATAGCATGGGAATATAACAGTCCTGTATGGTTTTAAAAACAAATTGTAAATCTAATACTCTATACACTTTATATTACTATCATATATTTAAAATCTCACAGACATGTGCTGTATTCTGAATTATGGTGCCCTAAAGTTGCATATGTTGAAACTTAACACCTAATATTATAATGTTATGACCTGAGGCTTTTGATATGTGATGAGAAGGCATGATAACAACTTAACTTCTTTCTTGGGTTTTAAAAATGTATTGATGGTAAGCATGTGGGAGAGTCACTATATAAGTATACTAATTATAATTTTCAAAATCTGGTAGAAATATACCCTCCCACAGAAATACTAAAATGCCTTTTAACTACAAATAAGATCAATACAGACATTGATAAACATCATAACAAAGAATGTCATACCCATGATGATAAACGGCAAAGTTATGATACAATTCAAAAGTGTTATATAGAGGAACAACTAGCTTCTCAATAAAACATGAAAATTAGTTAAAAGTCAATGGAATGACAACTAAAACAATATCTTTCAGTCATGAATTCTATATTATTCAACAATGTGAAAATAAAGACTAGTTCATAAATAATCAAAATATAGAAATGGTTGGCTTGAAGATTCATATTAAAAAAAATAAAACCCTATTGTTGCCAGGCTTCAAACCCAATGCTATGACTTGATCTGCCCTATAATGCACTCCATCTCTGATCTGCTGGAACATATGAAGGGGTCTAACTTTCAGACCCAAAGTGGCAGGATCTCCATGACATAGGGCAACAACAGGATATCCAGAAAGGGTCCTAGTGAGAGCCCCGCATGGATAGTGTAGTAGAAACCAAAGGCCTCAAATCAGACCAATGAGTCATTGCAATGAACACTTCCACGTATGGACAAAGGAGTTTACAGAGTGACTCTCTGTGTCACAATGTGTCCCATTCAGTTGGTTGCCTTTCTGTGTTAATGACTGTGTCCTTTGCTTTACAGAAGCTTCTCAGTTTCAGGAGGATGCATTTATTAATTGTTGCTCTTATTGTCTGTGCTACTGGGGTTATACATAGGAAGTGGTCTCCTGTGCCCATGTATTGTAGGCTAAAATTACCAATTAAAAAATGGGATACTGAACTGAACATAGAATTCTCAACAGAATAAGTTCAAATGGCCAAAAGATACTTAAGGACATGTTCAACTTCCTTAGCTATCAGGAAAATGCAAATTAAAAGAACTTTGAGATTCCATCTTACACCTGTCAGAATGGCTAAAATCAAAAACACTAATGATAACCTACGCTGGAGAGGATGTGGAGTAAGGGGAACACTCATCCATTGCTGGTGGGAATGCAAACTTGTTCAACCACTTTGGAAATCAGTGTGGCAGTTTCTCAGAAAATTGGAAGTCAACCTTGCTCAGGATCCAGCAATGCCACTCTTGGGAATACACACAAGAGATGCCTAATCATACTACAATGCATTTGTTCAGCTATATTCATAGCAGCATTACTTGTAATAGCCAGAACCTGGAAACATCCTAGATGCCCCTCAATGGAAAAATGGATAAAGAAAGTGTGGCACATCTACACATTAGTGTACCACTCAGTGGGAAAAAAAAAAAAACAAACCAATGACATCTTGAATTTTGCATGCAATGGATGGAAATAGAAATCTCTATCCTGAGTGAGATAACCCAGATCCAAAAAATGAATATTGTATGTACTCACTCATTAGTGGACTCTAACCATAAACAAATGACATTGACCCTATAGTTTGCAATCCTAGAGAAGCTAAGTAATAAGGTGAACCCCAAGAAAAACCATATAGATCCTCCTGGAAATTGGAAGCAGACAATATCGCGAGGCAAAAGTTGGAAGCATGGAATTGTGGGTGGGATGGAGAAATGCAAGTGAGGGAGAGAGAAGAGAGAAGGGAAGGATTGGGGTGAGCTTGGGAGAGTGGGATGGATGAGGTGGAAGAAAGGCGGGTATGGGAGCAGGGAAGAAGATATCTTAATTAGCGAGTCATTTTAGTGTTTGCAAGAGACTTGGCTCTGGAGGGGTCCCCAGGTGTTCACAGGGATGTCCCTAGCTAGATCATTGGGGAGTAGAGGAGAGGGTGCCTGAACTGGCCTTGACTCATAGTCAGACCGCTGACTATCTTTAATATCTCCATAGAACCTTCATCCAGCAACAGATGGAGATAGAGACGGAGACCCTCATCAGAGCCCTGGACTGAGCTCCCAAGGTCCAGTTGAAGAGCAGAAGGAGGGAGAAGATGAGCAAGGAAGTCAGGACCACTAGGGGTTGGTCCACCCACTGAGACAGTGTGCCTGATCTAATGGGAGCTCACCAAAGCCAGCTGGACTGGGACTGAATGAGCATGTGATCACACTGAACTCTCTGAATGTGGCTGACAATGAGGGCTGACTGAGACGCCAATGATAATGGCACTGGAATTTGTTTCTATTGCGTGTACTGGCTTTTTGGGATCCTAGTCTATTTGGATGCACACCTTCCTAAACCTGGATGGAAGGGGAAGGGCCTTGGACTTCCCAAAGGGCAGGGTACCCTGCCCTCCCTTAAGACTGGAGGGTGAGGGTGAGTGGGGAGCAGGAGGGAAATGGGAGGAGTGGAAGAAGTGGAAATTTTGAATGGTATTATTTATAAAGGGGAGGAGGAGGAGGAGGTGGAGGAGGAGGAGGAGAAGGAGGAAAAGAAAAAGAAGAAGAAGAAGAAGAAGAAGAAGAAGAAGAAGAAGAAGAAGAAGAAGAAGAAGAAGAAGAAGAAGAAGA
Organism: Microtus ochrogaster; assembly: GCF_000317375.1. Classification (NCBI taxonomy): domain Eukaryota; kingdom Metazoa; phylum Chordata; class Mammalia; order Rodentia; family Cricetidae; genus Microtus; species Microtus ochrogaster. The sequence goes on along the minus strand of NC_022035.1, from coordinate 5,718,245 downwards.
AGAAGAAGAAGAAGAAGAAGAAGAAGAACAGGGGGCCGAGGAAGACGATGATGAGATGATGATGATGACGTCGAGGAGGAAATGCAGAAAAAGTAGATTTGGATATAACATATTCAACATAATAAAAATGATAGAGGAGAAACTTACAACCAACATCACACAAGATGAGGAAAATAGCTAAGCATTTCCTCTAAATTCAGGTGAATCCTAGCTGCTAGAACAATAAAAAAAAAAAAAGAAAGTAACAGGAATAGAAATAAGAAATGAAGAGGCCAAATTATCCACACACTTAAGGCATTTTAAAGACTCCACCAGAAAACTTTCTCCTTTTTTTTTTTTTTTTACTTTTTAAATTTTATTTTGTTGAAGTTCAGATGTTAGTAGTTTATTTCCAATGAGTACACCATTTGACCAGGAATGTCTTTTTTAATATTATAATTACAAAATTACACTCTCCTATTTTGAGCATCCCAAAATCAGTAACTTTCCTATTAATTTACAACAAACAGTAAGAAATTAAGCAAACAATCCTATTTATATTAGCTTCAGAAAAATAAAATATATGTGAATAAACATAATCATAGAAGAGACATACTTTATTTTATTATTTTACAAGCAATATAATGACCCTATGATCCAGGTATACTCTTCTTGGAAACAAGCACAAAGAAATCTAAAGCAGTACAGAGGTACCCATGTATCCATGCAAAGAGATACCTGTGTGTCTATGTTCTAAATAAATATTACAGTGGCCAAGTGATGTGGTCAACCAGCTGTCTATAAACAGATAAGCTGATTAAAGAAATGTGTGTGTGCGTGTGTGTACACGCATTTGGCATTAAAAAAGAACAAAATTACGTTGTTTGCAGAAAAATAGCTGTCACTGAAATTAATATTAATGAAATAACTTAGATATGGAAAGACAAATAGTGCGTGTTTCTTTCACATGTGGACCCTGGATTTATTTTCTTTGTCATTGGGGAAACAAGCAGGGTGATTTAGGAAAAAAGAAATGGTGAGAGAGGAGCAATTGTGGTGCACATAGCAATGGATTTGACACAGCAAGTGATACACTTACATGAAAATGTCTTACAGACCCTATTACTGTGAACAGCAAATGTACATTAATCAAAATAAATAAAATAAACCAAAAATGGATTTAAAAGGATGGATATTGGACTCTATGTGCATGTCAATTCACCATGGACAAATTAAACATGGTGAAATAAATACTGTGAGAGACCTAAAACTATACAATTGCAGGCAGATTTGTTTTGTTTTTCTCCCCCTTTGTGTGTGTGTGTGTGTGTGTGTGTGTGTGTGTGCTTCTAGTAGAAATCCATCAACCTTCTGGCCTAGCCTATGAGCATAATAAGGTCAGGCTGTTGTACCAAAACTCTTCTGAAGCTATGTGAAAATATCTGTTGTTTTACCTTCAGGTATTCACATTAGACTGTAGGATAAATACCAGCTGTTGCAAAGACCTTGAAAGAAGTGGAACACTCACACTATCTCTAATGAGAATAAAAATTGGCACACTAACTATAGAAATTTGCAGTAATATAAGCTAAAGATTAACGTGCTAGTAACCTGCAAAACAATATTCCAAATCTAATTGTATATGCAAATAAAATATGCACATATGCATACACATTGAAATGCATATTCATAATATCATATTATAGAGAAATTAAAATAAATGCTAGAAGGGATAAATAAGGTACAAATATTTATAGGACTTACTGATATGCACTTCCATACAATGAAAAATCATTATATTGCATGTTGCATGGTGTTTTATATTTTACATTATCATACATATTATAACAAAATAAATAATTAATTTACTATAAATAATAATATGCCCTCAGTGTGACAACAGAAATGATAAACATCAGAAATTAAAGAGGAATCATGCTCATAGATCTCAGAATATGGAGGCAAATTTCATCCCATAACGGGGAGTTCTGAAGAAAGGAGACCAAGCAAGTGCCTGATGAGGACAAGTAGGGGTGACTTCATCCTATGTGAGGTATGGGTCCTTTCACTGGTGCATTTGGATGTCACTAAACACACCACAGTCAAAGGAGAGCAAGGAGGGTGAGCTTGTGTTTGAGACTACCCTTCCATATTGATAACCCCAGAATTTCTCAAAGCAGCCTGTTGGCTGTTAAGGAATGGATGTAAATTTTAAATATTCGTACTGCAACAATAAATTTAGCATCAGTGCAATTTAAAAAAATAGAGAGGTAGGCATAAGAAAGTATGCAAAGTATGATTTGAAATAGGAAAGGATTTTAAAATGTGAAAAATATTTAGGTCATGTTCAGTTTAGAAAAGGGGGGGAAAGAGGAAGAGAGGGAAAGAGAGAGGGACAGACAGAGACAGCATGAGAGAATGAACATTACCTGTCCTGCAGTCATTTAGAGAAGGAATTTATTTATTTATGTATTTATTTATTTATCTATCTATTTATTTTAGAGAAGGAATTTAATGGCACCTTAATGTGTAATGTCTCTGAGAGAGTTGGGAAAACAAATGAGATGAAATTGCTTAAATGTTAATATTAACAACAACAGATAACACATCTTCTCTTTGGGACAAAAGAAGCAATGGGAATGGGGTGTTAGTGGTCATTGTGCCCACTGCACACCTGAGGCAATGGGAGCTGGTGGATGGCATCTGGGTTAGAAGAAAATGGAATTGTGGTTTACCTTACCAAGACAATGAGGATGATCTTCACTGAAAAGGGGAGTACTATAGACACATAACCAACTCTGCTTTGGCAAATTCAAGTATACATTCTATCGGGGGCTATACTATACTGGGAACTACCTATCAGACCAGAAATTCACATGGGCAAAGTCAGCAATGGGCAAAAAACTGGTTAAGGTAAAATGTTTTTGTCTGATAAAAATTACATTTAAAATGTCATACAGCTACAATAAATATGATGAAAATTAAGTAGGCAATATTTTCAAACATTTTATAGCATTGAAATTTGTGTGTATAAAATACAAATATCTCAAAAATACAAATATTATCAAGCATTTAAAAATCACTCAATGACGATGTACTTGTGAAGCATTAAAAAACCAGATTTGGTGCAGTCTTATGAGACCAATGTTTGGCCTAGAGATTATGAACAGAACGAAAATGAACATTTAAATACAAACACTGCTGTTCAAGAGGTAGCCTAGGTACTAGTCTGACTCCTTGAGAGAGTAAATACTTCAGTTAATGCCTTGATTCGAATCACACACCACAAAGCAGCTCTGATTTGAATATGTAACAATCAGTAGGGTTTTTTGTTTATTTGTATTGTCCAACAAGACCGCTGTCTGCTCATATGCCATACTGAGAAAAGACCCTCTAGACCATGAACACTATTGTCCTATGATACCAGGGCTTGGTACCAAGATGATTTTATGTATTTTTACCTACAAGCATTTGTTGAAAACCCACTGTTACCATGTATGTTGGCAGTGTTGGTTAAAGGTGATAAACATAGCCGGGCAGTGGTGGCACACGCCCTTAATCCCAGCACTCGGGAGGCAGAGGCAGGCGGATCTCTGTGAGTTCGAGACCAGCCTGGTCTACAGAGCTAGTTCCAGGACAGGCTCCAAAACCACAGAGAAACCCTGTCTTGAAAAACCAAAAAAAAAAAAAAAGGTGATAAACATGGCAGAGACTTCATTCCCAAAATACATCTCAGATGTGTGGCTAATGAAAAGAGGTACATTTACAGAACTCATCAAAAGCCACTGAGGGGAATCCCATATCTGAAGAAAAATAATTCTATGTTGAGCAGAAAAATACTTAGATCATTAAATACTAGCATAGTCATTAAAAATTCCGCTCATTTTCTTTAGAGATGTATGGGAAAGTGAAATGACAGCCACACATGATAAGGTCATGTATCTAGAAGCAATTCACAGGGTCTCATCTTCTGTGAAAACAAAAGAAGAACCTCTTTTCCAAAGAATCATATCCTTAGACCCAAATTGTGGAGTCATAATACCTTTATAATATCCATGCTGGTTTAGCTTAGCAGCACTCACAATGAAATGTCTCTCTGCAGTTAGCTCCTTCACAGTCAAAAAAATTTAAAGAAAACACAATCATATATAGAATCCAGAATCTCTGTGAATTTTTCATTTTTACGTGGCTTGTTTTTGTTTATATTTTTAATCTGTAACTATCTGTATTCTGTCTCTTTAAAGAGTTTATCCCCTTTTTTAAAGCATTAACTTTATTTTATGACTCTCTATACTCCTTTTTCTCTCTCCCAAACCTCCATACATTTATTTAACATTGTGACCTGTTTAGAAGTTGCTTATGTCTGAATCTGTCCTATTGTGAATCTGTAACTCTTTATTGTCCAGGAACACTTTTACTTTGCGCTTTTAAAATGCTAAACTCTTAATAATCTAAGCTGTGACAATCCCAGGTCAAATACAGGTACTGCCTGCTTGCCCATCCCAGTCCAACATGGCAAAGCTGCTTGTGCTTCTGAGCCATGATCATTGTACCACAAGCATGGCGGAGCTGATTGTGCCTCTGAGTCACCTGTGCCTCTGAGCCGCGGTGCACAATGCCCCCCTTTTAGGCACACCATAGCATTTTACTCACAAACCCCATCTAAATGCTCTATCTCCCACAAGAGACAGAGGTCATGCTAGGAGCATAGCCCAGAAAGCTGGCGTTTTAAAACTATGCAGCTCCTCCCCCCCCCCCCCCCCCCCCCCCCCCCCCCCCCCCCCCCCCCCCGCTACAGCTGAATCAGGAAAATCTCTCTTAAAGCACCTGCATCAAGCCACAAGTTTAGCTATGTTAAACTCTGTATTCTTTTTGAAGCTCTCTCAGATTTTATGTGGAGTCAGTTTAACACTTTGGGCACCAATCTGTAACATTAGGTTGAGCACCATTCTGTAACATAAGGGCCTATTTGTTGGGGTTTCTGTCTTGCCCAGTTCCCACAGTCTTTAGGTCCCAAAGAAAATACACAGATGTCTACATTAATCATAAACTGGTTGGCCCATTAGTTCAGGCTTTGTATTAGCTATTATAACATATATTAGCCCATTATTTTTAAATATGTTAGCCACATGGCTCAGTACCTTTTTCAGTGGGGCAGGTCACATCCTGCTTCTTTAGTGGTCTGGGCAGGACTGCCAAGGGAGCTTTCTGCTTCCCAGAATTTTCCTGTTCTTATTGCCACACCTCTACTTCCTGTCTGATTGTCCCACCTATATATCCTGCCTGGATAATGGCCAACCAGCATTTATTTAGAACATAATTGACAGAATATAGAATTGTTCTCCCATACCACTAGACTTGAAGCTTTTGTTTTCATACAACTGATATAGACTTACCTTCAAGACAACAAGCAATAGAAAAAGATTTTTACATATTCTACACACTGTACATAAATTAAAGTTGTTTTTCTGCAAAGGTTTTTCTGAGTTCTATTCACATAGCTGTTGTTCCCATTTATTCAAGTACTGTTTAGTTAAATGCATGTTGTTTTGATTGTTTTTCTAAACAGGAATTCACTCTGGAGCCCAGTGTTGTGAGTATATTGTGAGAGAAACATGTATGGACACTTTTCTGTTTTTCCACAATGTCAGAATTGATTGAACAACAATAAAATCACATGGTTTAGGAGTTTCATTGACAGCAATTTGCCATATAATTCACTTGCCTTGATAACCTAGCTGAGGTCAATGATGTTGTTTCATTTCAATGTCATTTAACAGTATTAATTTTCATATCCTCCATCTAAGTCAATAAATCTGTATATCTATTTGAATATATATGGATAACAGAATGAATACAAGTAAAGGAGGTTGCAGCAGAGTTCAAGATACTTTTAAAGTAACATGAAATGAGTCTGTATTGTTAAGAAAATAAACCAGACTAGGAGAGAGCACTTGCTGGAATTGCTGGAACTGCAGAAGCCAAGGTTGAGAGTGAAAATGTTCCTGCTGCAATGTGAAAGGCCAAACAATAGTCAAAGAGCAGAAAAGACATGATCCAGATAGGTGATTAGATGGACAGTTAGTCTGGGATCTTGTGGGTCCTTGATATATAGACCAAACAACAGATGATAATTTGGTAGAGGCTATGCCATCTCATGTAAAAGGAGGAGCTACTTGTCCATTCAGGCCACCCAGAACTGAAATAATCACACAGAAATGATATTAATTAAATCACTCTTTGGCCCAATAGCTCTAACTTCTTATTGCCTAACTCTTACATCTTAATTTAACCCATTTCTATTAATTTGTGTATTGCCATGTAGCTGTAGTATACCAGCTAACGTTTCTGGCAACAGCTCCATGGCATCTCTCTCTCCACATTCTTTCTCCGAGCATTCAATTCTGTTTTCCCCACATACCTAAGTTCTGCCCTATCAATAGGCCAAGGCAGTTTTTTATTCATTAAACAACAAGAGCAACATATAGACAGAAGGACCTCTCACACCATCTCAGTTTTAAGTGTCTTTTTGTGGCTTCCATCGAGGAAGTTACATTCTTTCCTTGGTTTGCATCTCTGAAATGTCCCTGGATATGCTTGCTCTGAAATTATTTTAATTTATCTATGTACTCTACCGTTTTAATTAACCCCAATAAAACAGAATACCTCATTTATACTTCTCAAAATAAATCATTTATCACTCATATCTTAATACACTGATCCTGAACTCATCTGTACTTGGGTAGTGTTAGAGAGCCACACCCATGTAGGAAGATACTATAATGGAGCTCTTTGATTTATATTCTTTTTATTTTTATTTTTTAAAAAAACAAACTATCTTTTTTTATTTTACATACCAACCACAGTTCCCACTCCCTCCCCTCCTCCCATTTTCTCCACCTTCCCTCCCACTGCAACCCCCATCCACTCCTCAGAGATGGAAAGGCACATTGCTTTGGGGAAGGTCCAAGGCCCTCCTTACTATATCTTGGCTGAGCAAGGTATCCTAAGAAAAACAGATAGAGATACAACTGGAAAGTCAAAATAGACAAGCTCGCCTGACAAAATTGGAAGCATGAGGTATAGAAAGGAGGGTAAAAAGGGAGGAAGGGGAGGGGGAGGAGAACTTGAAGGAATGGGATAGTCAAGATAGAGGAATGACAGAGATGAAAGCAAGGAAAAAGTTATCTTAATTGAGATATTATATGGGAGATATTATAGGGCTAGCAAAAAACTGACACTAGAGAAATTCCCAGGAATCCACAAGGATGACCTGAGCTAAGAGTTTAAGCAATAGAGGAGAGGGTGCCTGAACTAGCCTTGCCTTGTAGTCAGATTGGTAAATATCTTAAATGTCACCATAGAACCTTCATCCAGCAACTGATGGAAGCAGAGGTAGATACCCACAGCAGAGCACTGGACTGAGCTCCCAAAGTCCAGTGGAACAGTGGGAGGAGTGAGAAAAGAGCAAAGTGGTCAAGACCAGGATGGAGACACCCACTGAAACAGTTGACCTGAGTTAATGGGAGCTCACCAACACCAGCTGGACAAGGTAGGAACCAGCATAGGTCCAAACTAGACCCTTTGAATGTGGGTGACAGTTGTATGGCTGGGGAAGACTATGGGGCCACTGGCAGTGGCCCCAAAATTTATTCCTACTGCTTGTGCTGGCTTTTTGGGAACCCATTCTCTTTAAATGGATGCCTTTGCTTTATATTCTAACCTAGAAAAATAGCAAAGAATGTATCCCCCCAAATAAGTTAAAAATAAAAATGGATTGTGTTTCATATCAAAAAGTCAATAAGGTGATATGTTTCAGATTATTCTTTGAAAATATTTAACATGAGCACTCCAGAAAATTTAATATACAATCTGTTTATAAATATTTCTTCAAAATGTAACCATAGATTTTTCATGACTAGTCTCCTTTTTTTCCCAAAGAATTATATTTTTAAAATCTGTTTTTAATCACCTCACTCTTTCTGCTATCTATCACCAGCTTTGACAAAGCTCTAGAACAAAGGCTTTTTTTATCAAATATAATACCCATGTTAATGCCACTCAACACAGATTCTATAAGAGAGATTTAAAGTTGCAATTGGATTTCTTTCCATGTAAGTATACATAAATTTATCACAATAAAAAGCCAACGAACCATCATTATAGACTGAAGTATTTCAATATTTGTAAAGAGTCTGTGACTGAGTCCTGGGAGCCAATCCAGTTCCGGGATACTGGCGGACCAGGACTGAGCTAGTGACCTGATCCAGAGTCAGCAATCTCCACTGGAGCAGGTACAGGGGAGTAATTGCTGAGTGAATGAACCAGAGCCAGAGACATATGTGTGTGTGTGTGTGTGTGTGTGTGTGTGTGTGTGTGTGTGTGTGTGTGTGTAAAATATACTCAAGAAATTGGTCATCAAAAGAATCAATAATCTAGTAAAAAAAAAATAGGGTAAAGACCTAAACAGAAAACTCTCAACAAAGAAGTCTAAAATGTCTGAGAGACACTTAAGGAAATGTTCAACATCCTTAACCATCAGAGACATGCAAATCAAAACAACTCTGAGATTCCATCTTACACCAAGATCAAAAACACTGATGACAACTTATGCTGGAGAAGATGTGGGGTAAAGGCAACACTCCTGTATTGCTGGTGGAAATGAAAACTGGTACAGCCTCTTTGGATATAATATGGTGATTTCTCAAAAAATAAGAAACAACCTTCCTCAATATCCAGCAATACCATTTTTGGCTATATACCCAAAGGATGCTCAATCATACCATCATGCCATATGGACATGTGCTCAACTATGTTCATACTATCATTTTTTGTCATAGCCAGAACCTGGAAATAACCTAAATGATCCTCGACCAAAAAATGGATATGCAAAATGTGGTACATTACACCTTGGAGTACTATACAGCAGAAAACATAATGGCATCTTGCTTGAGATTTGTAAGCAAATGGATGGATCTAGAAAACATTATACTGAGTGAGGTAACACAGACCAGAAAGACAAATATCATATGTACTCACTCATAAGTTTCTTTTAGATGTAAAGCAAAGAAAACTGGCCTACAATTTAAAATCCCAGAGAAGCTAGACAATGATGAGGACCCTAAAAGTGACATACATGGATCTAATCTACATGGGAAGTAGAAAAAGGCAAGAACTCCTGAGTAAATTGGAAGCTTGGGGACCATGGGGGAGGATAGGAGGGAAGGGAAGATGAAGGAGGGAAGCAGAAAAAAATAAAAAGTTAATTAGTAATTAATTAAAAAAAGAAAAGATGCTTAAGTCTTTAAGTTTACTCTGAAGTTTTGTTAGTATGTGTAATGTGTGTGTTCCATTTGAAAACAATGTAAATTTGATTTCTTAGATAATCTGTGTGCCATTAATTTATTTTTACTGCCTAATTGTTCTTGTAGCCCTTATAACTTTGTTAAATCAGAGTGATAAGAATGAACTACATCTATTCCCCTGTAGACTACATTTAACAAGAGTATAGCCTTTTTAAAACAACTTTAATCATCTTATTTGATGGATATGACCAACAATGAATGGATATTAAATGTTTACAATATCTTTTTCTACACAACTGAGATGAATATATGTTAACTTCTCTTGTTTTCTGATTGGAATATCACCCACTTATTGATTAGAAACATGATGAAACATAAGCATCTTTTATATGAATCTTACTAAGTTTGGTAAATATTTTTTAAACATTGGTTTTTGGGTTGACAATTTTTGTTGAAGAATCTCACATCTATATTCATGTAGGAAAATCTGTGACTTTTTTTTATTGTTTTGACCTTGTCTGATAATTGAATCAGGTTAATGATGACCTCATAAAATACATCTCAAAACTAGTATCTCATCCTAATTTTTGGAGTAATTTAAAAATATCAGCATTTTAAGAAATTTTTGGTAGGACTCAAAAGTCAATCCATTGAGTCTGGAAATTTTTGTGATGGAAGAATTTATAATCCTGATTTTATTCCTTGCTTGTTCAAGGTCTGCTCTGTTCTCCCTTTGTGATTTACCTCTGGTAAAGTGTATGAGTTCAGGAAGCATCTGTTTCTTCCAGAAGACCAAACTTATGCTTATATATTTGTTCATAAAAATCTCCAGTTCTTTGTACTGATTTGGTGTTAGTTAAAATGCCTGCTCTATAAAATAATGATTTTATTATATGTGTGTGTGTATGACTTTCCAAAGTATAATTGCATCACTTTTCTCCTCCCACTCCTCATTTCTACCCAACCAATTCATGGTTTTCTTTTTTTTTTTTTTTTTTTTTTTTGGTTTTTCGAGACAGGGTTTCTCTGTGTTTTTGGAGCCTGTCCTGGAACTAGCTCTTGTAGACCAGGCTGGTCTCAAACTCACAGAGATCCGCCTGCCTCTGCCTCCCAAGTGCTGGGATTAATGGTTTTCTTTTTTAAAGAATTGATCTTGTTTATTATTATAACTTTTTAAATTTTTATCTAATCTGTTTTGGGACAGTGTCTCATTATATTGCCTTAGCTGACCTTAGCTTATCATGTAAATCAGGCTGATCTCAAACTTCTGGGGATCCTCCTGATTTCTTTGGTCTTTTATGCTGTCTTTGTCATTTTTATCTTTGTCATGTGCTTTTAGAGAAGTCTGAGGAAGGTTAGTATGGATTATTTATTTATTTATTTATTTTTTTGTTTGTTTTTTTTTGTGGTTTTTCGAGACAGGGTTTCTCTGTGGTTTTGGAGCCTGTCCTGGAACCAGCTCTGTAGACCAGGCTGGTCTCGAACTCACAGAGATCCGCCTGCCTCTGCCTCCCGAGTGCTGGGATTAAAGGCGTGCGCCACCACCGCCCGGCAGTATGGATTATTTAAATAATCAATAAGATTTACCATTGAAACTGTCTGGTTCAGGTCTCTTATTTGCTGAAAAGTTCATTATAAATTTTATCTACTGCAATCTCTACTGGGGAGTTTCTATATCCTTCTTAAGTGGATTTTGATTTTGGATGTGATTCTAAGAATTGCTTACTTCATAAATGTACCCAATTTATAACTAGATATCTATGTATTTTGGTAGTTACTTTTGTATTGTAAACATTTTAAAAAGAAATCATGCTTTTTTTTAAGAGTTTGTAAAAAAAAGAAGAAATATGTCAATTTTATTTTTCCCTACCCTGAAAGTAATTTACATTATAAAAACCCAACAACACAAAATTATCTGACATTTTTTTTCCTGGTATTTCAATTAGAAAGCTATCTTAAAGAAATTATCAGAAGTCAACACATTTACTGAAGGACATAGAACTCTGTGTAATAGCAAATACCAGTCTATTAAACATCTAATCACAAATAGAAAATAATTCTGTCCTGGCAACTGTACTCAATGACATATACAGGGAGCAACAAAGAACCAAACAGAAAAGCTAAAACCTAACATCAAATTTTATATATTTAGTGAAAAAGAAATGTCAAAATACAACAGAGGTAAAAGGAAATAAGTAGATATGCAAAGGTTCTTAAATTGTCAATGTTGGAGCAAAAACTGGATTTTTATAATTTCCCTTTTTTATTCTAGGAGAACTCTAAAGCATGGGACTTCACACTTTGAATTCTGTTCTTGAAGAGAAAAGTGAGTAAAATTACAGTTCCTGTTTTCATTGCTTACAGTTCTGGTGATTTGAACTGGTCAAATCTGTTGAATTTGCATTTTCCAATTGATACACCAGGCTATCAAGAACACAACACTTTTTCATACTTACATAATTATGCCTTCCAGTAAATAGTGTTGTCATCACTAACTAAAATATTCTTAAATAAAATTGCTGATAATGCAGTAGTACAAACAAGATGCTTTTGTTTATTTCTGACTTTTAAGTGATTGAAAACATTTAATTATTGGCAATTTCCAATTCCACCTTGCCCTGAAGACTAATGGAATGTGGCATGGTATAACATATATAAACATGATTTTGTCTAATTATGTTACATTAAGAAAAATGAAAGAATGTTCTATTACTTGGATGGCATCAATGCCAGTGAGGCTTGAAATAACCACAGGAAACCCCACTTGCCTCAGGCCCTTCATGGCCTCATAACTCTCTTTTTGAAGGGAAAGAATGGCTCACCTGGCCACTCCTCCTTCACAAATGTAACCCCACTCATTTCTTTCCAGACTTCATAATAAGTAGCTCTAAACCTACTTACGTGACTTTCCTCCTATAAACAGAGACATGGAGAGATTCTTTGCAGAAATCAATCATGTTTTCTAAATCTGTAAATACAGTTATAACAAATTTTAAAAATATTAGTAAAATTTTATTATTAGCACCACTGCTACTATAATAAAATATAAATATGCCACAATGAGAAAATTTTCTTACTCTGTATACTGATACCATCACTCTGAAATAAATGAATCTTTGTTCTAACTTTCAGTTCTAGACTGATCGTGAGGGAAGAATGAACTAGTATGTACCTTCACTTGGAAACACAAGCACCCACCTCTGCCTTCTCCAGGCTCCTCAGAAGCTCTCATGAGCTTGAGGATCTATAATGGGGAGGATGCCCTACCTTCCAGTGAAGACACTGTTGGGAGCCTCTATGCACTGGGTTATTCACAGGCTGATTTGGGTCCATGCTTTACATCCTGGATTTATTCCTGGCTAGATGCCAAGGTTGACTGAACTGATATTTGAGACATGTCTGTGACTGTCTTGAAAATTTGTTTTCATTTTATTTACCAAAGAGTCTTGTAAGGTTTATTTTTAATCAAAAATTTTTATACACTATATTTTATCATATTCTTTCTCCTCCTGCAATGTCTCCCAGATCCTCCACAGAGATTGTGACAAAACAATTTGTTTTCTAACTCATACATTCCTGTAAAATTCCATTATAATAAATCACCATTGTATCATTAAAGCTTTGAAATTAAACTAAGCAGCATGCCCAAATCCAGGTTTCTACATGTAAGAACCTGGATTCAGCTGACAACTACCTCCTGAATCTTTGTCAGTGCCTTTTATGTCACAGTACACTGTTGTTTCTCACAAAAAATGTTGCTCACTACCACCCAAATGGCTATCATTAAATCCAGAGTCTGAGGTGGCACAACACATCATTAGGATACCTGACTTTTTAAAAGTCCACAGACTCTGCTTTACAATCTTTTTCTCACTGTATACTAATAGTTCTATATATAACCATGAGAACTGGTGCGTAAACAGCATAAAAATTTACTGAAGGTCTCAGCAAGTGTTAATCCTACGATTCGCTAAACAAAAAAACCAGTATCACAATTTTGATAAAGAATTTGCTCTTTCTTTGCCCAAACAAATCACCCAGTCTCATCTTTAGCCAAAAACAACAACAACAACAAAAAACAAACAAACAAACAAAAAAAAAAACAGCTGTAGCCTTTCTTTCACCCACATCTCCTGCGGATTCCACAAACCATCCGTTCCTAACCCCTTTTCCCACTTGTTGCTTTGCCCCAGAACCCTGCTCCAGCCAACCCAAGGACACCTCTTCACAGGGCAACAAATAAGGCTGAAGGCAGATCCACCCCTCTCCTACTGCTCCTGAGAGCCTCTGCTCCCAGTCTCATGCACAGCTCAGTAACAGGAAACACTACGCAGTCTTCCTCTCCTCTCTGACTCTATTGCTATGGAATTACAAACACCTTTTTCTGCATTCTCCCTTCCCCATACTCATCCCAGTGACTCAGCCTCCGACACCAGCAAGCATCCCTTGCAAACACATCATTGAACAGGCCTTGAAAACAGACAACACAGAGCCATTAGACTTTTGAAAATCCAGAGAGGGAGCAGAAAGCAAGAAACAAAACCCCAAACTAAGAAAGACAAAGCAAAAAGTCAGCATCTAAACCTTTATTCGTCCCAAGCCCAGAGGCAGAGACACCAGAACAAAAGCAAAAACAGCGATATAGCTTCACCAGAGCCCAGCTATCCTATCATAACAGACCTTGAATATACCAACACAGCTGGAGCACAAGAAAGGACATTAAAATAACTTTTATGAAAATGATAGAGGTCCTTAAAGAGAAAATGAATAAATCCCTTAAAGAAGTCAAGAAAAACGCAAACGGTGTAAAGAAATAAATAAACTGTTCAAGAGCTGAAATAGGAAATAGAATCAATAAATAAAGCTCAACTGAGAAAATTCTGGAAACAAAAATTTAGGAATTTGAACAGGAACTGCAGAAGCAAGCTTCACCAATAGAATAAAAGAATGAAAGAGAAAAATCTTAGTTATTGAAGATATGATAAAAATAATTGAATACATTATTCAAAAAAATGTTAAATCTAAAAACTCCTGACATAAAACATCTAAAAATATGGGACACTATAAAAAGACAAACCCTAAGAGTAGTCGGTCTCAGGAGGTCCCATTTATTCAAAGATGCTCGCTGAACGTAGCGGACAATGAGGACTGCTGAGAAGTCAAGAACAATAGCACTGGGTTTTGATCCCACTGCACGTACTAGCTGTGTGGGAGCCTAGGCTGTTTGGATGTTCACCTTACTAGACCTGGAAGGAGGTGGGAAGACCTTGGACTTCCCACAGGGCAGAGAACCCTTACTGCTCTTGGGGCTGATGAGAGAGAGGGAGTTCATTGGGGGAGGGGGAGGGAAATGGGAGGCAGTGACAGGGAGGAGACAGAAATCTTAAATAAATAAATAAATAAATAAATAAATAAATAAATAAATAAATAAATAATAAAAAAATAAAAAACCCTAAGAGTAGTAGAAATAGAGGAAGAAAAAAATCAGCTCAAAGGCTTAGAAAATATTTTGATCAACATCAAAGAACATTTCCTAACCCAAAGTCATTCCTATAAAAGTACAAGAAACATAAAGAACACCAAATAGATTTAAATGTGTTGTAGATGCTATGAGACCACAGATGCCAGTCCAGACTACTACACTCAGCAAAAATTTTAGTCATCATAAATGGAGAAAATAAGATATTTCAAAATTAAGTTAAATTTAAACAATATTTTTCTACAAATAACCCCTACAGAAAACACTAGAAAAAATTCAACCGAAGAAGGCCAACTTATGAAAACACAGGAGATATATAATCCGACACCAGCAAACTCAAAAAGAAGGGAAAAACATATATACTTAAACACACTACCAGCACTGCCACCAACAACACAATAACAAGAATCAAGATTTATTGGTTATTGATGTCTCTCAATATCACTGACCTCATTCCCCAATGAATAGGCACAGATTGAAACAATGGATGTAAAACCAGGATACTTCTCCTGCATCCAAGAAACATATCTCAGCATAAGGCTAGATATTATTCCAATGTAAAGAGTTGGAAAAAAGATATATCCCAAGCAAATAGACCTAATAAGTAAGCTGGTGTAATATCTAACAATATAGACTTCAAACCCAAATTAATCAAAACAGATAAGGAGGATATTACATACCAATCAAAGGAAAACTCTACAAAGATGACATTTAAATTTGTAACATCTATGTCCCAAAGACAAGGGCAATCAAGTTTGTAAGAGAAACACTACTATAGCTTATATCACACATCAAACCTAACAAACTGATGGGGGAAATATGAATACCCCACTCTTACTAATGGACTTGCCATCCAGACATAAACAAAGTGGAACTAAAGGATATCAATAGAATATTTCACTGAAAGATAAAAAAAATATGTCTTCTACTCTGCATCTCATAGAACATTCTCCAAAACTGACCATGTACTCAATTACAAAGCAATTCTTGACACATACAAGAAACTGGAAATACTCACTGCAAGCTATTGGGCCACCACAGTTTAAAGCTGGATATCAACAACAAGAGAAAGAACAGAAGGCATACAAACTCATAGAAATTGAACAGCATTTCTAAATGAACAAACGTCCATAGTGGCTCAAGACCACTATGGAAATCAATATGGTGGCTTCTCAGAATGTTGAAAATCAATCTACCTGAAAACTCAGCTATCACTCTTGGGCATGTACCCAAAGGATACTCTATCCTACAAAAAGGAAATTTGCCTAACATGTTCATTGGTGACTGTATTCATGATAGCCAGAAGTTGGAAACAACCCACACATTGTAATTTGTATTTTACATGGATAAAGAAATTGTGGTGTATTTACACAATGGTATATTACTCAGCAGTTTAAAAAAAAGATATCACAAAATTTTCAGGCAAATGGATAAAACTAGAAAAAATCATCTTGAGTTAGGTAACCCAAATAAAGAAAAATAAATATGGTATATATTCATTTGTAAGTGAATATTAGCTCTTAAGTAAATGACAACCAAGCTACAATTCATAGACCCAGTAGGATAGGTAGAGGAGGGAACTATGGGACCTGGGAGAGGGTAGTAGAATAGATTTTCCTAGTGGATGGGAGGGGGTGGATAGGGACAGAAAGTGAGTGGATCCAGAGGAGAGGAGAGGTGAGAAAAAACTGGGAGTATTAGAAGGAAAAGAAACTGTAATCAGGATATTTTGTTTTATTATTTATTTTATATTGTTTTCTATTTTATTTTATTAATTGAATGCGAAAATAATCCATGTTTAATAAAAGAAAATGTATTTGTTTATTTTATTGGAAGAATTTGTTGGTTCAAGTTACTCAAGTAAAAACAGTATTTTTTTTCTATAGGTTTAACCCAAATTATTAAGAGGGGATAGTAAAGATTCCATCATTCAATTAAAATAGATGATTGTGCTAGTTGACATAATCTTCCCAGTAACAGCTATTTTTCTACTGACCACATGTGCTACTATTGATTAATTTACTTCACTGTGATTAATTTGTTCAAGCTCTTTAGATTTATTGCATTTGGTTTATCTTATCAGTAGAAAATGTAATCGTGAGATAAATTAATAGAATTCAATTGAAAATAAGAAATAGTCTTCAAAACAGGCATAATTAATGATACTTCTGTGGTTACAAGAAAAAAGCAAAAAAGCAAAGTATAATGAAAAATAATAACATTAGTACAAATGTGATTTTTATTTTTTTTAACAGAAATGCCTTGTTTTTTGTTTGTTTTTGGTTTTGTTTTGTTTTAGTTTTGGTTTGATTTTTTTGTTGTTCTTTTTATTTTTGAGACAGTTTTTCTCTGTAGCTTTGAAGCCTGCCCTGGAACTAGCTCTTATATACCAGGTTGACCTCGAAGTCACCGAGATCCATCTACCTCTGCTTCCCAAGTGCTGGGATTAAAGGCATGCTCCACCACCGCCGGTCTCTCTCTCTCTCTCTCTCTCTCTCTCTCTCTCTCTCTCTCTCTCTCTCTCTCTCTCTCTCTCATGGTCAAGGCCAGGCCTGAACGTTTAATCCCACTGTCTCGCTCTCCAGAGGGATGGGATTATGGTATTTTCTACCATATACAGTTTCCACACAGTTTTGCAAATATATTTTGTTGTTTTCTGTGAACAGCTCAAATTAACTTTACCAGTAATATTGATTTGAAGTTATGTACCACTTCTAGATACATACTTGATAGATTTTTTTCTTTCTGCATGTACATTTTCATACTTTTGATAACAAAAATGCTTTCTTATATATAAATTACACTTTATGGAAATTCAATTACACTAAACACACTGGAAAATAAAATGAAAAGTCATATTCATTTTGGATTACACTAAGAAATTATAAAAATTTGCATGAATTCAGAACATAAAAGATACACATTCTTTAGAGGATCTTATTGAAAGGATAAAATCAGGATATTTTGGTTTGCAATCTGTAAAATAAAATTAGTTGAAAGTTCAGGATAAATTTTAGTCATATATATCGGAAAAACATTTACAAATACAAATACCACAAAATTAGAAGAAAGAAATGCATTACATCCAAGGAATAGCTTCCATAATGATAGGAATCTGTTTGTCCTGGAGGAAGCCATCGCTGCAGAGTATACTAAGCACACAGGAATGAAAGCATGGTGCCTTAGCTTATACAAGTGGAAAGGTATGCTGACTTATTTTCTGACAAAGTATATTATCAATAGTATTGAGTGTAACACAAAGGGAATCATTGCAATACCCACATAACTATGAATTTAGATTAGCAAAGGATATCCTGGAAGCCATGTAACATCTTCAGAAAAGAAAAAAAAATCAAAATATCCTGGATAGAGTCTTCTATCTCTTGATCAAAAACATGTATTTTATTCTGGAAACAGGTTGTCACACAATATCTTGTCAATGGGCTGTCGTGTTCTAACTATGATTGCAATTTGGAAAAAGACCTGCAGAGGACAGAGGGAAATTTATTTGAAGACACTTGCAGTATTGAAAAAAATTGATTGCAAGACAGTGGAAGTGGGGTGCAAATTAATAAAGAAATTAAAACTATTTCAAACATTATGCAGGATAATGCAGATTACACAGTTTGTGACTTTGAGAAAATAAGAGGAAAGAAAAAGTAAAACCCAAACATAAGAATTACTCCACATAGATTTGTTCCATTAAATATCTTTACAAATGTATATTTCCAACCATCTTCTATCGGAATGCACCCTGACAATTCATCTTGACTTTCCAAAATCACTCTGTGCTTCAGAGGTTCCTACTGTCAATGCACATCCTCCTCTTGTTGGTTGCCCTTCCTTACCAAAACTGATACCTGGATTTCCTACCAGATTAATATTTGGCAATATGGACAAAAGGGACATAATACATCTTGCAAAGTTCTTCTGTTTTTGCTAAGCACAGGAATATCTTGCAAATCACTTGAGTATTTTAGTGACAGCTTTGCTGATAAAAGACAAAAAAATCATTGTGACTGAGTGCATATATATTGTAGAGAGAAAGAGAGAAAAGTGGGAAGGTTGAACAGAATGTCAGAGGCAAAAAGAATAGAAAGAAAAATAAGACAACTGACTTCAACAATATTTAAGATTGTGTACCACTTCCAAGTATATGTTTGATGTATTTACTCAAGTGTAAAAATCTGTCATTTAATAATAGAATGAAAATAAATATAAGAATACAGAAGAATATAGATTAAATGACAGATACAAAAATCCATTATATTCTGTGATAAGTATAAGAGCAACAGATAGACACTAATCAAAAGCAAACTTCTGATTTCCTTTCAAAATTATTTGTTTAGCTAAGAAAAGTTTGACATACATGGATCCCCTGAGAAGGGGAAGTAAACAAGACGTCCTGAGAAAATTGGGAGTCTGGAGATGGAAGAGGGAAGAAGGGAAGGTGGAAGGGAAGGAAGGAAGAATGGGAGAGAGGGGGGAGCATGAAGGAAGGGCATGGTTGAGATGGGGGAAGGGCAGAGAGGGAGAGCAAGGAAAGAGATATCTTGAGGGAGAGAGACATTATGGGGCTAGCAAGAAACCTGTCTCTGGAGAAATTCCCAGGAATTCACAAATGACCCCAGCTAAAAGCCTAAGCAGTAGTGGAGAGGGTGACTGAACTGACCTTCCCCTGTAATCAGATCGATGACTACCTGAATTGTCATCGTAGAACCTTCGTCTAGCAACTGATGGGAGCAGATGCAGAGATCCATTGTAAAGCACTGGGGAATCAGCATAGGACCAAACTTGGCCTTCTGTATGTGGGTGACAGCTGTATGATTGGGGAAGTCTGCAGGGCCACTACCAGTGGGGCAAGGATTTATCCCTACTTCTTGAACTGTTTTTTGTTTTGTTTTGTTTTGTTTTTTCAGCCCTTTCTCTTTAGGGAAATACCTTGCTCAGCCTAGATATAGTGGCAAGGGCCTTGGTCCTGCCTCAAAGCAATGTGCTAGATTTTTTGACTCTCCATGGGAAGAAGCTTTACCCTCTCCGAGGTGTGAAGTAAGGGGGTTAGTGGAGGGAGAAGGAGGAGGGGAGAGAGTGGGAACCCGGATTGGTATGTAAAATGAGAAAAGAATGTTTTGGGGGTTTCTTTTGAAAATAAATTAATTTAAAAATATGAAAAAAAAAAGAAGTTTGAGTTTAGGATCTGACATCAGAATACTTGAAAGCTATCTAAGAAAACCCAAAGCAAATATCTCGTTCTTTTTTATTTTATTAAATTTTTTTATTAAAATTTCCTTTGAGATATCATCTTACACCTGTCAGATTGGCTAAAATCAAAAACACCAATGATAGCCTCTGCTGGAGAGGTTGTGGAGAAAGGGGTACCCTCATCCATTGCTGGTGGGAATGCAAACTTGTGCAACCACTTTGGAAAGCAGTGTTTCGGTTTCTCAGGA
>NC_022035.1:5683657-5697341 GCF_000317375.1 Microtus ochrogaster | reverse complement strand
CCTATCCTATAGCCATACTGATGAATATTTTGCATATCACCATAGAACCTTCATCTGGCAATGGATGGAGGTAGGGCCAGAGATCCACACTGGAACACTGGACTGAGCTCCCAAAGTACCAATGAGGAACAGAAGGAGGGAGAAGATGAGCAAGGAAGTCAGGACCACAAGGGGTGCACCCACCCACGGAGACAGTGGGGTTGATCTATTGGGAGCTCACCAGCTGGATTGTGACTGGAAAAGCAGGGGATAAACCCGGACTCTCTGAACATGGCAAACAATGAGGGCTGCTGAGAAGCCAAGGAAAGGAAAAAGAAAGATATATATGGCCAAGATCCGCTTCCATTGAGTAAACATTCTCATTCAAGAAAGAAAGGGTAGTGGAAATGTTTAAGTGAGGATTAGATAAAAACAAGACAGAAATCCAGCTGGGAAACATCAAATCCTTTACCTCCATGTCCGAAAGCCAGAACATGTGCTGTAGCGATGTGAGCTAAGGTGGGGTTGGAAAGCTCAACAACTATGATCTTGTAGTTTGATAAATTATTTAAACTAACTGTCCAGATATTGTTAAGTAATTCTGTGATATATTTGAACATCCAAATATACACCCTAAAGAAAAGGACAAAAATAAAAAAGAATATTTAGAAGAAAAGAAAATAAAGGCAATAAGAGGACAAAATTGGACGTAAAGACGCACTAAATTATGATGGTTGTTCTGGTCGTCATCATCCAAATGGCTTTACTAATGTTATATTTTGTCTAAAATGTATTAAGTCGTGAATAGTAGAAAATTTTATTCATATGACCAAAAATCATACCTCACCTAATATTAAGTTAAATATGAAATAGTGAAAGTGACATAAAGCACATACAGAAAAAAAACAGTACTATGTAAAACAAAAAAAGATTCATCGGGCTGCATTTCCTAAATTAAAAACTGATTATTATAGAAATATCGATTTTACTTTTGTATTTTATCATATTGTTAATTGGCTCTTAGAAATTTTTGCATATGAATATTATGTATTTAAGTGATATCTACTCACAGATCTTCTATATGCCCTACTCAATTTCATGGCCTGGGTTTTTATTTTTTAAATAAGCCACTAAGGATAATTAGTGCTGTGTATGACAATAGATATTGGGCCATCACCTGGAACATGGGCAATTTAGTAAGTACCACAATCCTGAAAAAATATGTCTGTCCCTTCACTAGCAGCCAACAACTGCCAATAGAACTGCAGGTAGGGGGCTGGAGAGATGGCTCTGGGGCTGGAGAGATGGCTCAGTGGTTAAGAGCATTGCCTGCTCTTCCAAAGGTCCTGAGTTCAATTCCAGCAACCACATGGTGGCTCACAACCATCTGTAATGAGGTCTGATGCCCTCTTCTGGCCTGCAGACAGAATATTGTATACATAATAAATAAGTAAATATTTTAAAAAAAAGAACTGCAGGTAGGAGTGATGCTTCATGAGCCTCTTACCCCTTGACGCTGCAATGTTAGTTAGCTTGAGCTTGTGTGGGTCTTTTGCAGGCAGCAGCAAGAATGGTAAGAATTCTTGAGTGCTATCATGTCACAGGAGTTTTCTCCAGTCTCTGACTCTTACAATCTTTCAGCCCTCTCTTCTTCAATGATCCCCGAGTCTCAGGAAAAATGGTGTAATACAGATGGGCTGAGCACGGCATTGTAACTATTTCCAGTTAGACTAATTGTGAGTCTCTATAGTGAGATTTTGATTGGGTTTTAATAAATAAAGCTCACCCTGGACCAAAACCACCCTGGGTTACGTGAGAGGAATCAGTATAACAGAGAAACAGAGCTCACAGTTTTAATCCCCAAACTTGAAATGGCATGCCTTTAATCCCAGCACTAGAGAAAAATATAAGGCAAGAGTCAGTTCAGTGCTGTGTCAGTCTACAGGCTGAGATTTGGTGGAGCACCACAGTCCACAGTCACTTTGAGGACAGGAACATCCATTTGTCTGAGCCTTGGTAGAGGTAAGAAACTCCCCAGTGGCTTGACAGCTTTTCTTTTCTGATCTTCAGCTTGTACCTCAATTTCTGTCTCTGGATTTTTATTGGTCGTGCTATAGGTTTCTGCATTAACCTTTATCCACTACAAAAAGGAGCTTCTCTGATGATGGACTGAAACTTTCATTAATCTGTGAATATAAAGGCAAGTATTCAGAAGGCAGTTTGATCTATGTTAATTTAGCAAAATAGAAGTATTAGGTTCTTTTTAGGGCCTCTAACTTCCCCAGTCATGGATTCATGGTCAGGTTGCATTCTTTGGAATGGGACTTAAATCCATTCAAAAATTGCATGACATACCCAGAGTATTCTTACCACTATGGCATGCAAGGGCCTATCTTCTTAGGCCAATTTCTGTGGCTCAGAAGGTCCATAGCTTTGTTGAACTGTTGATGATAATTTTCTCCTACAGCAGCAGGAAGACTATAATAAAGAATATTCTTTCTGTACCTTCCAGTACTATATAAAAGCTACTTAGGAAGAAGAAAGCTTGCAGGTTGATACCAGCTTGATTTATCCATATCCTGTGACTCAAGCATATGATATCTTCAGCAACAAGGTTGTTACTTAAACTTCTGATATGTAAGAAAGAACAAGGGCTATATTATTTATTATTTTAAGAGTATGAGATACCCTTACTAGCCAACAAGCTAAAGGGAGATGATCTAGAATATCAGAGACCCACCTGGCACTGGGTATTTAATTTTATTTGGTAGAATCTCTAGACTTGAAGGGAGTGTTATAAACTGTGTAAAGTAACTTTGGTAGCTTGAATGTAACTAGCCCCCACAATCTTATAGGGAGTGGCACCATTAGGAGGTATAGCTTTGTTGGAGCAAGTGTGGCTTTGATGGATGGAAGTGTGTCACTGTGGTGGCAGGCTTTGAGGTCTCCTATGCCCGCAATACCACCCAGTGAGACAGTTGGTTTCCTGTTGCCTGCAAGATGTAGCACTCTCAGCTATTTCTCAAGCATCATATCTACCCATGTGCTGTCATGTTCCTCACCATGATGATGATGGGCTGAACCTCTGAACTCTTTATAACTCTTTTATGAGAGTTGCTGTGGTCATGGTGTCTCTTCACAGCAATATAAAATCCCTAAGTACAACAGTAACTTCATTTACTTTTCAACTATATAATATGCAGAAGCATAGTGTTGTTCTCTTGCTGCTGTTACTCAACACTCAGCTAGAATTACATGCCTCCCCTCAGGCTCCTTGCACATGCTATATAGCCACTTCATGTCGGCACATATACACAGTTATGTCCATATTAACTATGTCCACTCTAGCTTCCTCCATGATCCCCATCACATCTCCCTCTGAATTCCATATCTTCTTTTTTTAATTACTGATTCATTTATGATTATTTTTAACCCTGTGAGTCATTAAATGCTGGACATATGTGTATAAGTATGAGATCAGCAACTGGGGATTGGAAACTTGTCAGTGGCCTCACTTCAAAGAGAAATGATTCTCCCCTTTTGAGTAGCCAACGTCCACCAGCTCTCCAGCTAGGGGTGGGGCCTTCGGTGCCACTCCTGCCTTCATGCTAGCATTTTTAACTGGTCATATCTTTTTACAGATGTTGTGAAAGTAACACAACCTCTGTGAGTTCTTGTAGGCAGAAGTCTTGGTATATCCTAAGGACATGTTTCATAGCTCTCTTGGCATCCTCTGCTGTTGTAGAATATCATTTTAAGATGTGCTCCATTTGTTTATGTGGTGAAACATTTGAATTAATGAAGCATCGGTTTGTTGCCTTCTTTAATGTTTCGTTTGTTTAACTTTGTGAAGCAGTGTGACTTTCCCTGTCTAAAACATCTGATTAGTCTAATAAAAAGCTGAACGACCAAAGCTTGCCAGGAAGGAACAGATGGGACTGGGATGCAGAGAGAATAAATAGGAACAATCCAGATTAAGGAATGAGAAAAGAAGGGGCCAGCCACCCAGGGACACAGCCAGCCATGGAATAAGAATGAAAGTAAGATTATAGAAGTAAGGAAAGGAAAAGGCCTAGAGACAAAAGGTAGATGGAATAATTTAAGTTAAAAAAAAAGCTGACTAAAGCCAGACATTTAGAAGTCAACCTAAGGCTGGGCATTTATAAATAATAATAAGTCTCCATGTATATTTATTTCAAGCTATGTGGCAGGGGTCCCCAAAGAGTCAAAGAGCAACATATATATATATATAAAACCAACAACACTCTGGCTCTTATATTTTTTCTGCGTCCTTTTCTAAGATGTCTGCAGAATCTTTAGGAGGAAGCCCCAATTATGGCTGAGGACTCACAGTCAAATAGTCTCAGCATTTTGAATAGTAACCAATCTCTGCACTAACTGTGTTTTGCTACAGGAAGAAACTTCTCTGACTAAGGTTGGGAGAAGTTCTAATGAATGGGTTTAGGCATAAATATTTAAATAAAATGAAAAATACAACTATTTAGAAAAGCAACATTAATAGGTTCTCTTCTAGGACATATGACATTCCTAGCCTTGAGGTTTGATCATATTAACAGTAATAGTGGTTAATCCTCTAAAGAAGCCTGGCTACAGAGCCAGTCAAGAAAATGGTTCATTGTCCTCGTGAATAGTCTTGCTATTATTGCAACGGTGGATTCCAATGCCAAATACAGGTAGGCCTGAATTGTAGCATACAAATTCCAGTGCTGGGTAAGACAGATCAGTGATGTGTTTCTACCGCAGGTGCCTATGTAGCACCTTCTAAAAGCAAGAAAGCTAGCCAGGACGAGAAAGGTTCAGAGTCATGATGGGTCAACAAGAGCAGTGTCTATATCCTGTGCTCCTTTTTGTGCTTCTGGGACCTTCCTGAAATAATTCATAGGAGGGTAAATCATGCCTGGCAATTTTAAATTGTACTTAATAATGTGTTCTGGAGCAGCAATGTTCACTAATGTGAGATACCTCTGTTCACATACACACATTATTTATACATATGAACATTAAACTATATAATATATTACATATCATTTAACATAAATACATTTTATAGCTTAGGAAACAGTCTTTCATAAAACTTCTTCATAGGTGCTCAGTTTGGGTTAATCTATTTTCTACTCTCCTATGTCCCCATGCTCTTCAACCCATACTGACTTAAACCCTAAATTCTTCATATCCTCCTTCCTTTTCCTTCATAATTCACGCATTCTACTATCTTCTTTTATTGTAATTTTTACTTGGATTGCAACATCATAGATTTTCAAGTAGCTTCTTTGTACACACTTCACTTTGGATAATCCTTCTCCAAGACTTTTTTTTCTCTGTCTCCACCACTCCACGACTAACTTGAACTCTTGTGACCCAAATAGCCCTTGTCTTTATTTTCATTTCGTCTGTATTCTATAATGTTTGCTCTTTTCTAATGAAACTAAGAATTCAATTTAGTCAACTTCAAGATAAATACCGAAATATCATGAGGAATATGAAAAACATAATTTTACAGTTCCTTTGACATGTAAAGGATATAAAAAAGAAGGAAAATAAATGTGGAAGAATTTCTCTGTCTTTACACTGCAATTTAATAAACAAGAATTATCATATAAATGAAAATGGATTGTGAAACACATATGTATAAGTTTATGCACATATAACCTGCATAAAGCCACACTGCATAGATTTAGAATATGGTTTAGACCATTTCTAGCAAAAACCACTTAATGTATTATTAAATAAACAATGCTGAAAGAAACTTATCTGAACAATAATGGAAACAAAAGAAAACAAAGTTACGCCCTAACTTTGTTGTAATAACTAGTTTGTTCTTGTGGTTCTGTAGGTGGGTACAAACTGGGTGACTTAAACAATGGAGATTTTGCAGGATAGAATTTCCAACTGGGTGTTGGCAAGGTTGCTTTCTTTCTAAGCCTCTTAACAGTCCCTAAAGATGGTCATCTTATTCCTGAGTCTTCACATGGTCTTCCCTTAGTAGATGTTTGAGACTATGTAACTTATTGTAGGAACACAGTCATGTTGAATTAGAGCCAACTCTAATGTTCTCATTTTATCTTAAAAACAACTTTTTACTCCATTGTGTAAATGTACCACATTTTCCTTATCTATTCTTTGTTTGAGGTTGTTTCCATATTCTGGCTATGAGGAACAAAGCTGCTGTGAATATAGTTGAGCACATGTCCTTGTGGCATGATTTAGCATAATTTGGATATATACCCAAAAGTGGTATTATTACTGGGTCTTGAGGAAGGTTGTTTCCTAATTTTCTGAGAAATAGCCACACTGACATTCAAAGGTATAGTAGGAGCTGCGGGCCTCTTCCCATGGCCCGGTTCCCAGCTGCCTGGCTAGCTTATGCCCCAAAATAACAACAAACAAATTGTATTCATTTAAACACTGCCTGGCCCATTAGCTCTAGCTTCTTACTGACTAATTCTTACATCTTGATTACCCATTTCTATTAATATGTGTAGCACCCCAATATGCACTTACCAGGAAGATTCTAGCCTATGTCCATCTTTGGTCCGAGCTTCATTTTGTCTGCCCCAGAGAGGAGAGCTATCGAGTCTGAGCTCACTTCCTCTTCCTCCCAGCATTCTGTTCTGTTTACTCCGCCTACCTAATTTTCTGTCCTATCAGGGCCAAGGCAGTTTCTTTATATAATCAATGACCTTCCTCCATCACAAAGGGGCTGTACCAGCTTGCGTTCCCACCAACAATGCAGGAGTATACCCTTTACCCCACATCCTCTCTAGCATATGTTCTCATCAGTGTTTTTGATCTTGGCCATTCTTACAGGTGTAAGATGGAATCTCAGAGTTGTTTTGATTTGCATTTCTCTGATAACTAATGATTTTGAGCATGTCCTTAAGTGTCTTTCAGCCATTTTAGATTCCTCTGTTGACAGTTTTCTTTTTAGGTCTGTACTCTATTTTTTTATTGGATTATTTGTTTTTTTGATGACCAAATTCTTGAGTTCTTTGTATATTTTGGAGATCAAACCTCTATTTTATGTGGGGTTAGTGAAGATTTATTCCCCTCTGTAGGCTGTCATTTTGTCTTATTGACCGTGTACTTTGCTTTACAGAAGCTTTTCAGTTTCAGAAGGTCCCATTTATTAATTGTTTCTCTCAGTGTCTGTTCTGCTGGGGATATATTTATGTAGAGAGAGCCCGCCTTTGGGGGCAGGACGGCCTCGGGCAAATGTTTACTTAAATTGGGGCGTGCAGACGCTGCGGCCCGTTTCCTGTTTCCTGTTTCTGTGGATTGCGGGAACTCCGGTTGCGTGAGTGTGCTATTTACATTAAAGTTGTATAAACTTATACCCATTTGTCTGTATTAATCTGATCCGCCTTCATATTTAGGAAGTGGTCTTCTGTGCCAATGCATTCAAGTATATTTCCAACTTTCTCTTCTATAAGGTTCAGTGTGACTGGCTTTATGTTGAGGTCTTTGATCCATTTGGACTTGAGTTTTGTGCATGATGATAGATATGGGTCTATTTCCATTCTTCTATATGTTGATATCCAGTTGTGCCAGCACCAAGGGAGTACTACACAGCAGAAAAAAAAATAGTGACATCTTGAATTTTGCAGGAAAATTGATGGAGCTAGAAAATTATTTTGAGTGAGGCAGCACAGACACAGAAAGACAATTATCACATGTACTCACATGTATTCACTCATAGATGGTTTTTAAACATAACACAAATAAAACCAGCCTAAAAACCACAATCCCAGAGAACTTACACAACAATGAGGACCCTAAGAGAGACATAGATCTAATCTACATGGGAAGTAGAGAAAAAAAATCTCCTGAGTAAATTGGGAGCATGGGGACTTGGGGGGAGGGTTGAAAGAGAAAAGGAGAAGCAGGGGGGAAGCAAAGAAAAATGTAGAGCTCAATAAAAATCAATAAAAAACTTTTTAATGTTCTAAATTCAAATGCCAAAACATTCTGATTTAAGATATGATAAACTATTGACTTCACCTTTAAGAGGCTTAATTTTACCCACATCATTCACATTCAGAGCAATTTAAAAACAGGGTAGTCGGGACTGATAGTGAATACCTATAATCTATAATCCCAGCACTTGAGAGACTGAAGGAGACAGGATTAAAATTTCTATGCTCTTTAGAAAACATAGTAAAAAAATGTCAGAAAAATAAACTAATAATCATAATTAAAAACAATTAGAAAAATAGATCATGATCTTTTGGAACAAAATGTATAGATTTTAGAGAATCTATGAACCCACTGAAGCTGTTATAAATTTTAGTAAATAGGAGTCACATTCATAAGTAAAGAAAGTAAAGAAGCTTCATCTCTCAAAGCTTTGTAAAATAATCTATTTTTAGAATAATAAACTGGGATAAAGTATAAATGATATTTATATAATTTTAGGGCATATAAATTCCCCTTGAGAACAATACTGAAAGCACAAATCTCAAAGGAAAGTATAGATGGATTTGGCTTTATAAATATTAAACTACTGTGTGTAGAAACTGTTAACAGTTTAAAGCAAAATCCTTGGGAAAACAGTAAAAGTAAGTTCATAGGTTTGAAATGAAACACGTCCCTTTGATGTTATCCTATCAGTTCTGCTTTCCAATAGACCACAATTCTTCCAATTGCCTGCTTTAAGATGCAGATTATCATTTTGTCTACTAAAACCATTACATATTATATTGGATTATATATTTAAAGCAATTACAATAATAGCTAATAGAATTGCATCAATAGATGCTTGAGAAGGCAAAACTATGTGTTTTATTTGTGTGTACATATAAATACTAATATATATACTTTCATAAACCTTTTAAAATTAGCATAAACATTTTTTTATGAAAAGCATCAGTATCACAAATGAGAACAAAATCCAAAAAAGTATCACGAATGATCAAAACTATCATAAATCATATGCAGTCTCTCACACAGAATAATAACCATGTCAATGTATATGTATGTCTTTGGAACTCAACAGGTTATATATTATTAATATATACTGTGTAACATACAGAATACGCTGAGTTAATAAAGATTAAATGGTTTGTGATTAATTTAAATGACTACATTAAAACATATTAAAGTTTTAGACATTGATTAGTATAAACCCACAAGAATAAAAGCTTAAAATAAGTTTAAACAAGGAAATTGCATGAGGCAAATAACAAGATTCAAAAGAGGCTCTTGATAAAAATATATATTATATACAAGATCATATATATAGCATATAGTATATTTGTAAAATCATATATTCTATATAACATATATTATATAACATACATATCGTGCATGTTATATATTATATGTGATATATAGAATATATGATGTATGTTATATGATATGATCTTATACACATATATATTTATATACATATATATTTATGCCCCAAATTAACATTATAAGAACCAATTAAAGGGGTGGCAGAAGAATCCCAAAACATCCAGGCTATTGTCAAGGCTCTCCACAAACTGACAGTAAAGCCGCATTGCTGAAGAAAACACCTTCACAACTCATTGAATGTGGAGAAGTCGACCTGGTGATTATGTAGAGCCTTCGTTCATGTGACCTAGTACTCATGGCACTAGAGTAAGGTCTTTATGCTACCAAAGGAGAAAAATAAACATTAGCTAAGATACATTACCCTTTGTTCTTCAATGGCAACCCACCTCTAACATATGTTGGTATAACAGTGGCACAAAGCTTACAGGAGTAATCAACCAATATCTAATTGGATTTAAGACTCACTCAATATCTGATTGGATTTAAGGCCCACTCCATAAGATGGAACCATTTTCAACACTTTTTGGGTGGCCAAGAACCTAAAACTAAATAGACCAGGGACCTAGGGTAAAACCAAATTCAACTGTTTAACTTAAGGAAAGTAGAAATAAAATATCCAATTACACCATTCTCTTATATTCATACATCAGTGGCTTGCCCAGCCATCTTCAGCACAGCTTCCTCCTGCACCAGATAAGAACAAATACAGAGATCCACAGCCAGAAAATATGCATAGTGAGAGGCCTTGGAGCACTCAACCCTAAATGGAGCGTCTCCATCATAACCCTTTCCTTCGAGCTCAAGAAACTCTGTGGAAAGGAAAGTGGAAGGAGTAAGGCCAGGGAAGCAGAGGACACCATGGAATCAAGGCCTTCTACATATAATAGGACTGAAAATGAACTGGAGTTTGTAAAGTACCAGTTATTGGACTGTGCCTTTCTGGGCAGAGTGGAGAACCACGCCTTTTCTCTCTGCTCTCACTCAGCTCTCTCCTGACTCTGAACTCACACTGACATCACAGGGGCTATGGTTCTATAGTTAAAATAGGGTCAGCTGTTCCAGACAGCCCAGCCTCTCCCCAGGCTCACCTTCTACCCTCCACTGTGACAAACACATTCAGGTGCTCGATAAATGTTTCATCTTGGTTATGAGAAGGGAATTGCATGCCGTATTTGAAAGCTTTTAAAGGTTTATAACAATGGGAGAGTTTATGATTAAAGCATCTATTTCAAACATGTGATTTCAAAAAATACCTGAGGTTTGAAACTGGTCTGCTTCATGCTTCAAATTCCTCTGAATTACTACCAAGGGTTATCATGTCTTCCAAAGGGCATATGGTCCTTACTTCATTAGCACTTGTCCAGGGAACTGAGGAGCTAACCACTGAGTACACTAGAATTACTAAAGCAAAATATTTTAGAATAGATCATCTGCAAGCAATGAGGACTAGTACACACAGTTCTAAAAGCTGTAAGATCTACGTCTAAGCTATAGGTGAGTTAAATGTCTTTCGAAGACCTAGTTCTCAGAGATGCCATTTTATTAGTGTCTTCAACAGAGAGAAAGGAGCAAATGCTACGCCCTCATATGTCGTATGAGAAAAAAAGAGGTGTCCAGACCTTTTCTATAAGCTCACTAATCATGCCTGTGAGGGAAGAGCCCTTCTATCATGCAAGTCCCTTAATGGCATCAAACACATGTTTCAATTTGAACACATCAGTTTGGGGATGAGATGCATTCATGGAGAAATCAGTAGTTCTAAGTTCTCTGACATCCTAGCTGGCAAAGGATGGAAGAAATCATAAAACTCCTGTAGCAGTAATCCTCCTGCTCATAAATTAATGAAGTATTATTGCCTCCATGTTTCTCTCCAATAAATCAGATTAAAAATAATATAAGAACTGGCAGTGGAAGCTACGTAATGGAAACAAAGTGCAGAGATTTGAAAAGCAAAAACAAGATGGTTATGGTCTACAACTTCAGAATAGGCACCCAGTAATTGAGAGCCGTAATTCACTGGGCATCAGAGTGAGTGAGCAGGTACCTTACATTCAGCATTAGGGTTGCAACTATCAACCCCGTCCCTCAAGGGGTAAGTTTTTACTCCAAGTCAAGTCAGTTCCCAGCACTCGGTAATTTGGTAAAATATTTACAAAGCACACCATCTGATCCATATATTTACAAAACAGGTTGGGTTTTGTTAAACTTACACCACTATAAATAAACAGAGAAGATCTAAGTAACACAGGTAGATGCCTTTCTAAATTATTCATAGGGTATATGCCTCCAGACTGAAGAGATGCCCCATGTGAGATGAGCCTAAACCAACACATAATAGTCTTGTTCCAATGTCCCATTTCATGTCCCACTTTAGCGTGACACCTGGCTTACACAAAAGGACCTCTGAGTTTATTTGTGGCCTGTTTGACAGTCAAATGCTGATGTGACATCATTGAAAGGAGAATTGCATAAGTTGTGCCTCTGTCATGTCCTGCATGAATTGAAGATGGCAGAACACATCTCTGAATATATATACCCTACTTCTTGCAGTCACAAGGTACAAATGTCTTCAACAATCTTAAATTGCATGACTTGAAATGTTAATTTCTCTGAGCTGGTATATTTTTTTTTCTTAAGCCACCACATTAATTTTCTCAAACACTTAAGTGTGGTTGATAATCTTAATAATATAAAAATTCTCCTCATTATTTTTCTAAGTTTAATTTTGCCCAATTTCCAGTCCATTTAGATAAAGCAAATTAAAGATTTCATTCATTTTTTTTGTCAGCTTGTACCCTAGTATGTAAATGAGGTCTGTGTGAGTTAGGTAGGCAATAATGCACATAGACAGAACATGGTGCATTTTTGGCTAAACACATGGAAGTGAACACATAACTATGGCCGCTGTAAAATGTATCAGAACGTGTTCCCAGAAAATATCAAAAGAACATTTTCCTTTTAATTTTCTCCAAGTTAACGAATTGCTTACCTCTAGAATGTTGCTTACCATGACTAGCTGTGGCCTTAGGGACTGGTTACCTTATTACCTTTCTGAACTGTACTTCAAAAGAATTAATTAATTGATGTTTTTAGCGGCCTCATCTTGACAAAAACATATGATACTCAAATGTTAAACATGGAGCCTCGGATGGAACTGTCAGGAAAAAAGCAGAACGTGGTTATTAATATGGCTTTTGATAAATATCCATTCAGCCTCACACTGTGCCTCGTCTGTTTTCATCTTGGAAAGTAGTTAATCTGATTGATGAAGATCCTGGTTCAGATTGTCTCCCATGCTGGGTTTAATAGCAACACACACACAAAAAAAAAGAAAGAAAGAAAGCAAGAAAAGAAAAAAAATTCTTATTTTCAAGTGGAGAAGTTTGTGCCTTCCCATTTGATGGGATTTCATTTGATGGGATTTCTTTTTTGGGGGGTGGGATACTGCCTTAAGAATTGTCCTGACCATTTGTAAAATGGCAGGATTCCTTATGTTACCCAGTGCATAAAAGAAGCATGGTCTCAAGAGTTTCATTTTGAGAAGTGTTCTTTGATAGACATTCCATCATTTAGAAATCCTAACCCTCAAGGCATAGAAAAGTGAGGCTATAAGGACAAAACAGGCATCTAGCAACTGATGGTCTACAAGTCTTGACTCATTATTACCCATCATCCCCTAAGTGACTGAACACTTTTTCATCTTAATTTAAATAATCCCTCCTGTGGATGAAGCAGTGGCTGCCGCGTTGCACAATGCCTAGGCTTCATGTCATGCAGGCTGGACGTTTGTAAAGCCATTTCTTTTTCCTCTACCCACCTCAGTTGCTAAGAGTTAGCATGACATGTATTGGAAAATAAAGTGTAATGCAGTAGTTCAAAAATTACTGTGTCTTAAGAGAGAGGTGGTGGAGAGTTGTCTCAGCATATAGAAGCACATACTGCTCTTACAGAGGACCTGAACTTGTTTACCAGCTCCCATATTGGATGGTTTATGACCATCTGTAACTCTATCTCCAAGGGATTCAATTGCCTCTTCTCAGGCACCTGTACACTTTACACACACACACACACACACACACACAGACAAACATGCACGCGCGCGCGCGCACACACACACACACACACACACACACAGAGACAGACAGACAGACAGACAGAGTATAAGAGAAAGAAAGATAATTTTATCATTTTAGCCAAATAATATTTCAGCCAAATTAGGGAGAATTCCAAATTTGTTTCTTCTTTTCCCATATTGATAAAACAATTTAAAGAAAGTGAAATAAAGTCCGATAAATAATGATATGCAAATTTAGATGGCGCCTAAATTGCCAGAATCGAAATATAAGTCTCTTTCTTCAGTAGCAGCCAGTCTATTGTTTTTTTTTCTTTT
>NC_022035.1:5637630-5683557 GCF_000317375.1 Microtus ochrogaster | reverse complement strand
AGCTCTGTAGACCAGGCTGGTCTCGAACTCACAGAGATCCGCCTGCCTCTGCCTCCCAAGTGCTGGGATTAAAGGCGTGTGCCACCATCGCCCGGCCCGTAGGTACGGGATTTCCAGTAGTAAGCCTGATTCCTCGAGCCCATGCCACACTTATTTGTCTGTCTCCATTGGAAAAATAACATGTCACTTCAAATAGAATGTCTACAATTCTGAGGAAAAATGCATTCATCACTACGCACTAAGATAGCCATGTGCTTTTACACATCACAAGTACTTACTTAGTATTAAAGGATCTGTACATAATATTTTCTTACATAATATAGCCTTATTATGGTTTCCCTTCTCTCTAATCCTCCCAGTTTCTCCTCTCATTCAGATCCAATTCCTTTCTGTCTCTCATTATAAAACAAACAGCCATATAAGGGATAATAATAATAAAATATAATAAAATAAACTATAATAATATAAAACAAAAACTAACATCAGAATAGAAAAATTAATAAAAAAAAAAAAGAGGAAAGAAGCCCAAGAAAGACACAGGAATCAGAGGCCAACACATTTTCACACTCTGGAATCCCATAAAAACAGTAAACTAGGAGCCATAATACAATCTCAAAGGTCCTACCTCAGACCCGTGCAGGCCCTGTGCATGCTACCCCAGTCTCCATGAAATTGTATGAGCTTTGCTCATGTTGACTTGGAGGGCCTTGTTTTCTTGGTGTCCACAATGCCCACTGACTCTTACACTTATTCTGCCTTCTTTTTCCCAGGGATCTATGAGTTCAGAGGGGAGGAAGAAAGGGATTTGATATAGATATCCCATTTAGGTCTGAGGGTTTCGAGGTCTTTCACTTGTCCTAATGTCTGGCTTGGGTCATTGTACTTGCTCCATCTACTCGCAACTGTCTGTAACTCCAGTTCCAGGTTATCAGAAAGCCTACTTTGACATCTACAGGTACTAGGTACACACATGCTGCCAAGATATACATACAGGCAAAGAAAATATGCATAAAATAAATAAACCAAAACAAGTTTTAAGAAGGAAGAAAAAAAATCTGCCTTTGCAGAAAATGGCTGGAACTGAAAATTATTATTTGAAGAAAATAAACCAAAAGTAGAGTGTCAAATATCAAAAGCTTTTCCTCAAATGAAGAACGTAGACCTCTTAAAAATGGCCATACATGAGAAGATGAATAGGGAAAGCATAGATTGACAAAATAAGGTAGTGGAGGTGACCAAGTTCAAAGGATGTTATATGCGTGTGTGAAAATGTCACAATAGAAGCAAAACAGTATATTGCACCTACCTAAGTAGAGGCAGTTAACGAAGCCAAGTTGGAGTGCTGGAAATATTAGAGATTTTGGATTCATAAAATGACAGATTATTTTGTACATCTCAAATGATCTAATTTTTCAATAGGTTGGGAGTGTGGGGCACAGAGAAATATTAAAAAATATTAAAATCTCATTATTCAATAAAATTAGGCTCTAGAAAACCTATAAATATGTTTCCATCAGTAATATAACACATGAACACTAAAACTGTCAAAATAATGCTCCTTTGGATGTGATGTTTCATTTTAGTACTTAAATGATGCCTTATTTCAAGCACTAGCTATTATTCTGCTAATAATATCATTTGAAATCCAAGTAAGGGAGAAAGAGCACTAGAGTTGCCTGGAACACAGAATGACCATTAGTGAGTATTCCAAACATTAAAAATTGAATTAAAGAACCTGGGTATTGTTTGTTGAAGTCAAAATAGTAAATATCATTGCATTTGGAGATTTTAAAGTTCACAGAAAATGGTAATCATTTAGAAATTTTTCCTTTTGCAATTAATTGTTTTACAGGTAAGCATACAAATGCCATTATAGCATCTAACTATTGTATCTCAAAACAAAAATACACAGAAGTGCCAATGGTATCACATTTCTTGGCTTCTGTCAAGAACAATATGTTTTTCTGAAACCTGAGTCACTGCAAACAAATACTGACAAAATGGAGAATTGAACAGATGTTATGAAGACCAGGAAGTGTTCCTCACGGTAATCAGAGGGCAGTGTCCTCTGTGGTTTCACATATTTTTCACAACAAAACACAGCTGAAATGTGTTGAAAATGTCAAATAGTCAGGCTTCTACGTCTCAAAGATGTGTAGCATGAATTCTAATTGTTCTTAATAAAAACCCAGAGTCAGATATTAGAGGTGAATGCTCAGAGATCAGAGAAGCAGTGCAGCCAATCACTAGAGAGACCTTTTACCTCTACCCAATCCTCTGAGTAAAAGGGTGATCCTGTACTCAGCCCTCAGACTGTGTAATCTGACTGTGTCCTCAGACTGACTGTTTCAGATTGCTGCCTCAAATTGCATTTAAGCTCTTGTCTCTTCCAGCCTTATATTCCTCTCTCTGCCCAGCCATATCCCTACCTGTCTTCACCTCCCTAGTGCTGGGATTAAAGGTGTATGACTCCCAAGTACTGTGACTAAAACGTGCGCCACCACTATCCATCCTCTAGGGCCTTAGCTATGCACTCTGATCAAGATTTATGCACTCTGATCAAGAATTATCTGTGAAAACAAAATACCACATTTCCCCTTTTTTGTTTGAAATAAAAATGAAGGTTATAGCTAATATAAGAAAATCTATATACTATGTATATATAAGGAAAATAAATATATCAGCAATGTGGAGTCAATTAGCATTTGACAAATTCATGGAAAATATTCCATTATCTATCCTCTCTTGGTGAATCCAATAACTCACTTTTTATTTTAATTTGTATTACAAATTCAAATTTATATTTTATGTCTCTCAACCTCAAAACACTTTACATTTCTTTAGTGAACTTCTTTTCTGAGTCTGGTAAACAAGAAAACTATAGCTATAACAATTGAACTTCCTCTGAGACCCAAGAAGGAAATAATGTTAACTGAGTAAGTAGGAAATGAGAGAAAGCAAGTCAAAAATGTGAGAGATGACAGAGACAGCTGACTGTCTGCACAGTCACCCAAAATTACTCTGCAACTTTGCTGCATCTATCTTTGACCTGTGGGCCTAGAATATTTAACAGATTTTTTTTCTATGAAGCAGGATTTTGAAGAACTGCCCTGCCTTGTCTTGACAAGGTTTTGTAGTCACCCTCTTCTATGTTCTGCTTGTTCAATTTGAACAGCATGCCATCAGCAAACAATGCAAGTGTACTTTCTTGCCCAGTACTTTACTTTTGACACAGACACACACAAAACTCCATTGTTGTAGGCCACCTTTTCAGGGTGACTTCTGCCAGATTTGAGCCATGATGGGTTCATACATTCCATGAGAATTATAATTATTAGGAAAAATAAACATAGATATAGAAGAAATAAGAAACAGAGCATCAGATAGTATCGAGAGTGAGTTCCAGTGGATTCTGAAAATCACCTGCATTTAATTTCCATTTGCTTACAAACCCTGACCCCAAAAGGTAGGAGTAAAAAAAAAAAAACTGCATTCCCATGACAAGAAATAACTAGACCAACTGGAGGATTACAGGCTACATTCATAGAAAAGAAAATTCTGTTGCCAGAACAAGACACCCTAGACAATAACATTCTGTAAACAAACCACTCTCTGGGTGGAATCCATAGTTATTCCTAAGGGAGCAGGAACCATATTGAATCCTTAGACTTTTGTTTGAGGTCAAAACTTTAATACCTGAAACCCAGGTCTGGATATTAGCCACACTTCTTGACAATAACCTTGAGAGAGCAGAATTCTCTGGTCTGTTATTTGAACTGTTGACAATACCTTGAAGCAACAGAAGTTAAGTTCCAACTCTCTGACCTCTAGTCAAAGTAGCATGGACACCTACCTATGGGCCCTGTCACTCCATGTGGACTTTCTTCAATGCCCATCATCTTTTCTGAAGTAGATCGTTGCTGCCAGGAGCAGATGTGTCTCATTGTTATAAAAAATAGTCCTATGTTATTAAAATATCTTAAATGCCATATTCTGTAGATCTCTAAAATGTTTTAAGATGATCTGTCTATCTAAAATATATCCCTTTTTGACCTTGAAAATATACCTAATATGAATGACTACAAGTTTAGTTGTAATAGGCCACTAATTAAGAAACTGCATTTACTATTTTCTTAAATACTTGGTAATAATAACTTTCAATGACTAGAATTTGCATTGCATTATTAAAAGAGCCGTATGTGTACAATACCTTGAACAAGAGTAGGAATGTATGCACAGTATGTTCTAACAAAATGATTCTCAAATTTGCATCAATATACAAAATTTGTATACAATATACAAAAGTCCAATCCAAGGTAAAATATTTAAAGCTAGCAGTTGTTTTTTTTAAAGATCTAATAATCTACCTTTTATTTTTATCATATCTATATCCTCCCTTTTTTCTGTTCAGAGTAGATTCAATAATCTACCCTTTTATTCTATCATATTTATAGCCCTCTTTTTTTTAAACCAAAAATCCTGAATTTAATCTCCTTTCTTTAGCTTCTTTTTATGAGCATTACCAACAACAACTTGTAACCTATCACCCTAAAGAATGACAAACATCCATAACCCAATGACAGTCTAAAAACTACACACCCCAACCCTTGGGAATGTGAGTATGACCCTTAAATTACTTCCTACTGTCTGGGTACAACAGCTTCTTTAGGGGATTCTGAAAAGAAAATAAGGGTTGAGTGTCAAATCCTTTGAGAGGTAATTTTATCGTTTGTTATCCAAGCTCTGCATAATTGGAAACTTCAGTGCTTGTCTCAAATCTTGAATAGAGTAGTGTGTGTCTAAGTCATCTCGGCTAGCCACCTAAAGTTTATATTCCAAAGCTGATCTTTAGGTGGTATTCACCAGTTAGTGCTATTATCATAGTCCAGGTTGAATCATTGATGTGGGATCCCATCATTTTTTTTTTTTGGTGACTTCATAGATCACATTAGGTCAGATTATTTTCCATTTCTTGGTAATTTTTTTCTGAGTAGTTCTCCTTTCTTTTTTGGATGCTTATTTGTCCAAAGGTCATTAAATTCCTCAAGATGTTTGTTTTTATTTTCTTGAGAAAACAAAAACAAAATCCTGCCCCAACCCTAACTTTGGGGAGTATCTAAACCTAACCTTTATCAATTTTGATGTGTTTTTTCATGAAATTTTTCCTTTATCTTCTAAAGCTTTTCCATCATCTAGAGAAGTATGATTTTTAATAGTAGGTATTAGGTGCTTTAATTGCTCTGAAAAAGAGTTTCCTCTATGATGAAAGGAAATGACGGAACCTAATTTGGCCATATGAGACTATTGCTTCCTTGAAGCTCCTTAAATCAAACAGTGCCAAAGAAGCTAACCATCTAAGAGAGATTAAAATAAATGCTCTAATATTCCACTTTAATATAACATTTTCTCAAAATAGTTCAATCATCAAAATATTTCAATTCTATCACATTTTCTCTGATGAAACAGTTTAGTGTGTAAAAACAAGATATTGCACCTTACATTTACTGATTTTCTATAGCTGAGCATAGAAGAGTACAATAAGTTTCATTGTCACAAGCTCTACCTATTAATCCACTTTCATTTACCTAATACATTTTCAACAATACATATAAAGTCTACTCTCTGACTGGCATTAAACAAAATGATTGACAGTACAAGGTATGTAAAAGATATAAGTGTTAAATTTGGATTCAAACTTAAACTTACTAAGTTCTTGGTGATCTTGGGCAAGTTGGGTCCCTCTTGCTGACTCTAATTTTCTCTTTTGTAATAACAAGATAATAAATAACAGTGCATTCCACACAGGGTAGGCAGGTTTCATATAATTTTAGATTGTCTACACAGAAATATACATATACACATTCTGTTTACAGACACATATACTTCAATAATATAATATCTTAAATTTGAATGTCTTTACAGCAAATCCTCAAAGAATATTGTATGCTGATAACCGTTGTGTATATAGAAAAGGAAATGCTGTATTTGTTGGTTATGTAATTCTGACAACGTAATTTTGCCATCATGAGATGAGTTTTAATTTGGAAGGAATCAGACAAATAAAAGCAAATTTTAGTATTCTGTTCTTTCAAAGGAGACTGCAGTGATCATATAGATAGGGCTAAGTTGCACATTCCTGTTCTGTAAAGAGCAGATCTGACCAGGTATTGTTCAAGTTTCTTGTCACTGTCTTAGCATCTGTACTAATTCCAACTACAAATGACCAATAAACCATACAAACTAAATATTTCAAGTCACAAAACTTTGCAAACATAAATACCACCTCTCCAAGCCTACGCGACTATTAAGACTTGAATACATAGCAATTTCCCCTGATTTTATTTGTAGAACTCCTTATACATTTAGTATGAGTGATAGAGTCCATGTTTGATTTTTATTTAACTTTACTTACTTATGATAAATTAATGAAGGTAATCTCTCCAGTTGATCTTGGGGCCTATAATTTGTGTCAATATAAAAAAAAAAGAAAACAAACTTAGAAAGGAACTCAGAGGACTGGTAATGTGGCTCAGCACAGAAAGATACTTCAGAATAAGTTTGGCAACCTGAGCAAGATTTCAGACATTCACATAGCTTGAAGGAGAGAATGACTCCACAGACTTATCTTCTGAATTCCACACATGCATTGTGACATGTGTACACCTACAAAAGACATTCCAAACTATCACACTCATATGAGATAATAATATATTTTTAAAGGAACAATTGTTTACTCAAATATAACCCAGTTACCTTGCATCAAAATGAACATTTGAGTTCTGTGAGGAAATAAGCACAGGGTTTAAGAAACCAACATAATATTCTCTCAATAAATATGTTCTTTTGAGTTTCAAGAAAAGTTGGAGATAAGTTAAATAAAATTAAAAGAAATTACTGTATTAAAACGTATGACTATAAGAAAAATGAGATATAGGTAGAAAGTTGCAGCAATAAATACACATATTAGAAAAATATAAGACATAATTATCTGCCTTATAAATGAAGAGAAAAAGGTTGAATTTAAGAACTGAGTAAGCAGAACAGATTATGCCTAGTAATATATATTTCTAATAATGTATATAATATATTCTTAATGTATATAATATATGCCATACATATTATATATTCCATATTACAATGCATGTATTCCTAAGAATAATTGTTTCATGTAAATGTATGTATTATTGCATTATATGTACATAGTATTGAATGTAATTATATGCAATAACAATTAGTGAAAAAAGGAAAAGAGACCATGAATTGGAAACAGAGTGGAAAGGGTTGGGAATGAGGAAAGGGAATAGAAAAATGATGTAATTCTGTTATAATCTCAAAAATAATATAAAAAGATTAGAGGAAGCAGAAAAACAAAACAATAGTCAATTCAACTAAAAAATAGTAGAGAAAATTAAAGCCACTAAATTTTGTTGTTTTCATAAGATTAATGAAATCAATAATTCTGTCATCAGGGAACCATAAAAAAGGAGAACAAGGTGGGGAAGAGTAAGAAGACAAATGGGTAGGAACAAGGGGGCAAAAACTGAAGGGAGAGAAATAGTGGAGATGGATGAGAGAAGGGAGAGAAGACACAAATTTCCAATATCAGAAAAGAATGGAGATTTCACAAAACGAGAAATAGATTGTCTGAATCAGCATTAGCAAAAAATTAAAGCCACTAATTAAAAACATTTCAAAGCAGAACACATGCACCCACATGATGGAGGAAGGTCATTGGTTGATTAAATAAAGAAGCTGCTTGCCCTGATAGGTTAGAACGTAGGTGGGAGGAGTGTCATTGGTTGATTAAATAAAGAAGCTGCTTGCCCTGATAGGTTAGAACGTAGGTGGGAGGAGTGAACAGAGCAGAATGCTGGGCGGAAGAGGAAGTGAGCTCAGAGACTCAACAGCTCTCCTCGGGGCAGACGCCTCAGAGAGACACGAGATGCTCCACTCTTGCGGGCAGAGGCGAGAGCTCTGCTCTCTGAGGCACACGTGATGAAGCTCCAACCCAGGATGGATGTAGGCTAGAATCTCCCTGGTAAGCCACCTTGTGGGCTACAGCAGATTATTAGAGATGGGCTAGTCCAGGTGTGAGAGTTAGCCTAGAAGAGGCTAGATAGAAATGGTCAAGCAGTGATTAAATGAATAACAGTGTCCATGTAATTATTTCGGGTAAAGCTAGCCTTGCGGGCAGCGGGGCGCTGGGGACGCAGCCCCGCCGCTGCTATTTCAACAACCACATATTTTCACAGTTCACTTTTTCTACACAGGAGGAAGAACTAGTGGTAACTTCATAGAAACTCTTCTGAGAAGCACAAATGTGCAGAAGCCTTCCTAATTCATTTTATAGGGCCACCACTATCCTGAGACGACAGTCAGATAAAGACGTCCCGAAAATCAAAACGATGAGTCGCATCTCCCATAGAAATGGCTGAAAATATCAATAAATCAAATTCAAGAATGTGTACAAAAATTGCCTGCTCTAATCAGGCTGGACTTCTTTCCAGTAATTTCATTTTCAATGTGATGCTCAGTGGAAAAAATTAAGGAACCATCACACAGTAGATTGTATGAACTGTGGAATCTACAAAGATTAGTGTTCATACAATCCAGTTCTGATGCGACAGAGTTGTGCCTCGCTGATGCCAAAACAAGACCAACTCTTTTCTCTTTTACTCATTAGAAGAGTTTCAGGAGAGTTGGAGTTATTTCAGCAGATTAACAAGAGCAATGGGGTCTAACACTTATTTCAGTGGTTATTCTCAGTGCAATGTTTATTCCATGTATCAAGTTCTCAGCCCAGGGAAATAGGAGTTCATTTCCGAATTTGTCTCAATCTGGACATTTTAAGTTATACACTTTAGACACAAAGCCACTAAAACCACCGTTTTCATATCAACAGAATTTGTGTTCAAGACTCACCATAAATATCAGGCAACTGGGGTTCACATTTTGTTAGGATTCACATTTTTCTTGGCCTCCAAAAAGCATCCTAAACTCAGTTCTCTGCCCCACACCTTACTCCTTCTTTCCCTTCTTTCCTTTCCTGTTCACTATAAATACAATCTTTGTTTTCCTCAGTATTACAGCTCCATTACATTAAGCTCTTTATTATTTTTTTTTGTACAGCATGACTTAAACTAGGGGATCGACACTTATAGTTCACCAGATTGAAAAACAATTTAGAATTAAAAACAGCTTGAACTGTAGATGTATTTTTCTAGGTTCAAATATTCTTTCTTCAGAGTACTATCAAAACTTACCAAATCCATCCCCACCTTATATTATTACTCAACTTTTCCTAGTTCCTGTTATTTCAGGCTCTCTACCCATATCTGTTGATTTGGAGCTACAAACCTCCCGTGAGAGAACATGCAATGTTTGTCTTTCTTGATCTGGGTTATTTAATTTTTCTGATTCCATACATTGGACAGCAAATTTCATGATTTCTTTTTTTCTTTACTGATGAATAGATTTCATGCTGTATATATACCACATTTCATCCATTCATCAACTGAAGGAGATTCATACTATATCCAATTCTTATCTATGATGAGTAGAGTAGCAGTAAACATATACGTATATTAACATTATACTCCATGAACAGATTATGTTTAGGAATATATAATAGTCCTAATAATATTATATAAATATGTATGTGTATGAAACAATTAATGAGAAAAGAGGACTGAATTGTAAATACAACAAGAAATTATATATCAGAAGTTTTGGAGAAAGAAAGAGGTAAGGGTAGATGATGTTATGATCTCAAAAATTGAAAAAACTTTAGAGATATATTATCTACGTGAAATTTTTAATTATGTTGTTTCATTTAAAATAATTTTTGAATTAAAATATACCTTGATCCTATTTTTCTACTTTCCCAAGTCCTTCTAGATACTCTCCCCTCCATACTCACCAAAATTTAAATTCTTTCTCAAAGAACAAATTCAATACAACAAAACCAAGAAAACAAAATAATACAGCATCCCAAAAGAAAACACAAAAAATAAAAAACCCATCAAACTATACCAATGAAAGCATCCATGCACACATGAATACACACACACACACACACACACACACACACAGACACACAATCTGTAGATTCCAGTATATTGGTCAATTGTTCCCCGAATGTGAGATCAAGACTGGTCTGGAGTGGTTGATATACCTAGTGTCACTCTGTTGGAGAAAACTAATTTCCCTTCTTCCAGCAGGTCTAAGTGACAGTTCAGTTCTTAACCTTTACCCTAGTGACTAGGCTTTCATTCATTTATTCATTTTTTAAATATAATAAAGCAACATCAGATAAAACAAAACGGTCACACTGAATTTGGACAAGACAAACCAATGTAAGTTTCCTTCTTTTGAAGCCCAAGAGAAGGCACAAAAATCAGAAAGTCGCCCATTCATGCACTCAGGAATCCTATAAACACCACTAAACTGGATGCCATAGCACATCCACAGAAAATCTGAGGACAACCATGCAGGCCCTGGACTTGTTACTTCATATGAGTTCATGTGTATTTGCTCATGTTGATGTAGGGGGATCTCATTTCCTTGATGTTGTCCATCCCTTCTGGCCCTTGCAGACTTTCTGCCTTTTCTTCCACATCATTTCCTGAAATCTGAGAGACGGATTTGATGGAGACATCCCAGAGTCTCTCATTCTCTACATATCGTCTGGCTGTGGGTCTCTCTATTTCTTCCCATCTGACACAGAAGGAAGTATCTATGACAATGGCTGAACTGTGATCTATGAGTATAGCAGGATATTGTCAGGAGTCATTGTTTTCACTACATTTTTTTTGTCTTTTTTATACCAGTGTTAATTTGTTTTATCCTGGGTTCCTGGGCTATCCAGTCTCAGGTTCTTGGTTGTCTAAGCAGTGTTCGGTATGAGTTCTATCTTGTAAAGTGGGCCTTAAGTCAAA
The DNA here is from genome assembly GCF_000317375.1 of Microtus ochrogaster. Lineage (NCBI taxonomy): Eukaryota > Metazoa > Chordata > Mammalia > Rodentia > Cricetidae > Microtus > Microtus ochrogaster. Next base: position 5,672,620 of record NC_022035.1, on the reverse strand, counting down.
TCAGGTTCGGTTGTTTACTCCCATAAGCTTTGTGATACCACTGCCTAGCATAAACTGAAGGCAGTACACCATTGTAGATGAAGGGTTAGTGGTTATCTTTGTGTTTACATTTCTCTTTTGAATGTGTGGACAATATGTTCCTGTACCAAAGATGCTGGAAGGTGGGGGTAAAGACACCAGTTCGAGATCTCATATTCAATGAGTTATGTGGGTGTTTCCTTTAGCAAAGGAGCCTTGCTCGACAGTTTGTAGAGAGAAACCTATAATCTTGTATAGGTAAAATTACATGGGACAGTTCTTGAAATAGAGCTACCCCCAAATAAATATTAAAATTACAACATGAAACAAATCATTTCTTAAATTATTTACAAAGTAAATAATTATTTAGAACCCACTTCTGATTCAAAAAGGGGTAAAGATGCCACTCTACAACAAGGGATGGGCCTTGAATAGCTCAAAACACACCATTTTACCATTGAGTCTATGTTGTGTTTGATCAGATTAATTTGATTGTGTTCAGACATTGCATATCTAGAACGATTGTCACACAATTCTAAACAAGCAGGATAAAGAGTAGCATAACATTTCATATTTTACTTGTATACTAGGAAATGAGAGCATAAATATCAATAAAACCCCATTTTCTGCATTTTTCACCAGTTTAAATAACCTCACATTTTATTTGATTTCAGAGAATTAGGATAAAATTTGATTTGCTAACCAATCCCCACAGTCAGTGGATTATTATAAAAGATTTACCAGTTGCTGCTCATTCATGTTGCAAGTTTATTGTGGGTGCCTGTAATTTCTCTTTACCTGTTTTGTTTCAGAACATTTAGAAACTTGGTATCAATGGTGATGATACATGTAAGCATTACACTTTGGATGGAAAGGTATCCTGGCATCCAGGAGTCACGGAATACCTTAAAGTCATACCGCACAACAAAACTCACGCAAGAGATTTCTTCGGAGAGAAAAAATAACCAAGGTAGCTGCTTCCATTAGTGCGAGAAACAGCAGTAAACTGAACATAATATAGGGCTTATATGAAATTTTCTTTGGAAGTGGGTAGAACTTTTTGGGGGGGTTTTTTTGAAGACAGGGTTTCTCTGTAGCTTTGGAGCCTGTCCTGGAACTAGCTCTTGTAGACCAGGCTGGCTTTGAATCCACAGAGATCCGCCTGCCTCTGCCTCCTGGGTTCTGGGATTAAAGGCATGCGCCATCACTGCCTGACAGGTAGAACTTTTCAGGGCAGAGTTTTCCACGGTGGAGATTGGTGGGATTTCATGTCTAGAGACTGGGCTTTTTACTCCGTAGGGTGATGGCTGGGTCCAGCAGTTAGGTCAATTAGAGTATTTTGTGGGTGGAACCAGCCAGTTAGAGGTACTCAGGGGAGGGGCCTGGTGACTCATGAGCCTCAAGGGGCTTACAATATAACCATAACTTTGAAGAAAAAAAACTATTCAAAGATTGCCAGAGCTGGAGATGTAGCTCAGTTGTTATAGTTTTTGCATAATATGCATAAAGCCTTGGGCTTGATGTCCAGTTTTGGTAATCCAGTGTGATAAGAAATTCCTGAAATACCAGTAGGAAGATGAAGGCAGAATATTCGGGTGTTGCAGGTCATCTGTGGCCCTTCTATAAGCAAGTTTAAGGACACACTGGACTCTCCCAAAATAACAGATTTCTCATTCCAAATTTATTGAGGTTAATATATATATGATATATATATACATATATATATATAATATTTGCTGTGGGATCTACCTAATGATATGCATCTATAATCTCAATAATCCAGAGGAAGAGAGAGAATTGAGAGCTTTGCAAGGACTCAACCTTGTCATATGATTTTGAAAGAAAAAAATCTATACAGTTATGTGTGTTCGTAGTAGAAGCATCTATTTTAAGGCACATTTGGAAGACCATTCTTAAAGGCAATTTAAAAGAAATTACTCTTCATTCTGCTTTTTTTTTACTAATTTAGATAATCTTGATAAAAATTCATATGGACTATTTGGTGGCAGTGATTACTGTTAACTGTAAAACTGGCAAAGGTAGATAATTTGCCCATCCATAGTCTTGTACCCACAGGAAATAGACAGACAAAAATTGAATTTTTAATTATTGACCTTAAACATTTAATATTACTCACCTTTAAATTGTTTCATATAAAGTGTACGCATTTTTCACCTTTGATTAATTAACAGAGTCATAATCTGGAACTATACCCAAAACTGAGCACCGAGAAGGTTGACTCAATCTCATTTTTTAGTTTCAAGCAAGATATCCAGAGACAAAGATGCAATAATTTTGTAATTTCATGGAAATTTCCAGGGGAAAGTGCCAATTTCATGGTGACATCCAGGGAAATGTGATGATTTCATGCAGATTTAATCCCCTGTCCCTAAAGCATCAGTAAACATAACTCACAGGACTGTACAAGCTGCTTCCTATGAAATGTTCCGTGCTGTAATTATGAAAAGGAGTGAACAGGTAGAGTAGAGAACTTTGAAAGTTAAGGTAGTTGATCCTATTAGTACGACAAACTCTGTGCACTCTCTTCTAAAGCTAATTTCTTAATTTAGTTTTTTTTTATTTTACCATTTTTTAATTTACTTAAAATATATCTTTTCTCATTTTGGATGCCAAATCCATTTCCCACTCTCTGCTTCTCCTGCTCCCTTCTCCTTCATCCCCCCTCCTATACCCATCCCACCCCCATCCCCCATCCACTCCTTTGAGCAGGTAAGGCTTCCCATGGGGAGTCAAGAAAGTCTAGCACATGACTTTGAGGCAGGATCAAAGCCCTCCTCCCTGTATCAGGGCTGAGCAAGGTATCCCTCTACAGAGAATGGGTTCCAAAAAGCCAGAACAAGCAATAGGAATAAATCCTGGTCTCACTGCCAGTGGCCCTAGGGTCTGCCCCAATCATACAACTGTCAACCCACATTCAGGGGGCCTAGTTTGGTTCTATGCTGGATACCTCGCTGTGAGGCCGAAGTTGGAAGGCTTCCATTAGCTCAGATAACTTGCTCCAGTGGTAATTCCCATAGTGGTTTTGACCTCTTTTCTTGAATATAAAGAACTCAAGTCCTCTCTTCGACTGGACTTTGGAAGCTCAGCCCAATGTTCCACTGTGGTTCTCTGCATCTCCTTCCAACAGTTGCTGGATGTAGGCTCTATGGTGACATTTAAGATATTCATCAATCTGACTATAGAGCATGGCCAGTTCAGGTAATCTCTCCACTATTGCCTAGGGTCTTAGCTAGGGTCATCCTGGTGGATTCCTGGAAATTTCTCTAGTGTCAGGTTTCTTCCTAGCCCCATAGTGGCTTCCTCAATCATGGTATCTCTTTCCTTGTTCATTCTCTGTCCTTCCCCCATCTCGACCATCCTATTCCCTCTAGTTCTCCTTCCTGCTCCCCTTTTCCCCTTTTCCCCTTTTCCTTCCCTTCTGCCTTCCCTTCTCCCCCTACTCTCACGCTCCCCATATTCTCAGGATATCTTATCTATTTCCCCTTCCCTAGGAGATCTATGTATGTTTCTGTTAGGTTTCTCCTTGTTACTTAGCTTCTTCGGTGTCATGAACTATAGGCTCTTTATCCTTTGCTTTACAGCAAACCTATTAACCTATGACCACATACATACCATGCTCATCTTTCTGGGTCTGGGCTACCTCACTGAGGATGGTTTCTTCTAGTTTCAACCATTTGCATATAAATTTCAAGACGTTATTGATTTTTACCACTGAGTAGTATTCCACTGTGTAAATGTACCCCATTTTCTTTATCCATTCTTCAGTTGACCAGCATCTTCATTGTTTCTAATTTCAGGCTATTACAAATACTGCCACTCTAAACATGGTCGAACAAATGCCCTTATGGTATGGTTGAGCAGACTTTGGGTATATGCCCAAGAGTGATATTGCCGAGTCTTGTGGTAGGCTGATTCCCAATTTTCTGAGAAACCTCCATACTTATTTCTAGAGCCATTGTACAAGTTTGCATCCCCACCATCAATGGAGCAGTATTTCCCTTACTCCACAATCTCTCCAGCATAAGCTATTATTGGTGTTTTTGATCTTAGCCATTCTGACTGATGTAAGATGGTATCTCAGAGTTGTTTTGATTTTCATTTCCATGGTGGCTAAGGATGTTGAACATTTTCTTAAGTGTCTTTCAGCCATTTGAAATTCTTCTGTTAAAAATTCTCTGTTTAGATCTGGACTCCATTTTTAATTGGATTAATTGATATTTTGATGTCTAATTTATTGAGTTCTTTAATGTTTTTGAAATCAGTCCTCTGTCTGATGTGGGATTAGTGAAGATCTTTTCCCATTCAGTAGGCTGCCTTTTTGTCTTATTAACTGTTTCCTTTGCTTTGCAGAAGCTTCTCACTTTCTAGTGGACCCATTGTTGCTATTAGTGTCTGTGTTACTGAGGTTATATTTAAGAAGTGGTCTTCGGTATCCATGCATTGAAGGTTACTTCCCATTTTCTCTACTATCATGTTCAGTGTGGTCAGATTTATATATTGTCTTTGATCCATTTGGATGTTGGTTTTGTGCATAGGGCTAGGTGTAAATCTGTTTGTATTCTGCTACATGCTGACATCTAGTTTTGCCAGCACCATTTGTTTAAGATGCTTTCTTTTATCCATTGTATTGCTTCTTTGTCAAAAATTAGGTGTTCATAGGTGTGTGGATTAATATCCAAGTCTTTGATTTGATTCCATTGATCAAACTCTCTGTTTCTATGTCAATACCAAGCTGTTTTCCCTACCATAGCTCTATAATAGAGCTTGATGTCAGGGATGTTGATTTCTCCAGAAGGATTGCACAGGATTGTTTTGGCTATCCTGGGTTTTCTGTTTTTCCATTTGACATTGAGTATGGTTATTTCAAGGTCTGTGATGAATTGTTTTGTGATTTTGATGGGGATTGCATTGAATCTGTAGATTTCTTTTGGTAGCATTGTCATTTTTTATGTTGATCCTACCTATCCAAGAGAATGAGCGATCATTTCATTTTCTGATATTGTCTTCAATTTCTTTCTTCAAAGACTAAAAGATCCTGTCCAATAGATCTTTCCCTTGTTTAGTTAGTGTTACCCAATATATTATATGTTATTTATGGCTATTGTGAAGGCTGATGTTTCTCTGATTTCCTTCTCAGCTTCTTTATGATTTGTATATAGGAGAGCTACTGATTTATTTTTGAATTGATCTTGTATCCTGCCACATTACTGAAGGTGTTTATCAACTGTTTGAATTCCCTGCTAAAATTCTTGGAGTCAGTTATTTATGCTGTCATATCATTTGTGACTAGTGAAAGTTTGTTTTCTTCCTCTCCAATTTGTATCCCCTTGATCTCCTTATTGCTCTAGCTAGAACTTTAAAAACAATGTTGAATAGATATAGAAAGAGTAGACAGCCTAGTCTGCTTCCTGATTTTAGTGGAATCTTTTTGAGTTTCTCATCATTTAATTTGATGTTTTCTTTCAGCTTGCTGTATATTGCTTTTATTATATTTAGATACTTTCCTTATGTCCTTGATTTCTCCAAGACCTTTTTCATGAAGGCATGTTGGATTTTATCTAATGCTTTTTCAGCATCGAATAAGATGATCATATTTTTTTCTTTCAGTTTATTTTTATGATGGATTACATTGGCAGATTTTAGTTTGTTGAACCATCCCTGCATCTCTGGAATGAAGCCGACTTGATCATGATGGATGATTTTTTTATGTGTTCTTGGATTCTATTTGGCAGTATTTTATTGACTATTTTTGCATCACTGTTCATGAGGGAGATTGGTCTGTAATTCTTTTTATTGGTTGAGTCTTTATGTTGTTTCAATATCGGGGTAACTGTAGCATCATGGAAAGAAGTTGGCAACGTGGAACAATTTAATGAGAATAGGCATTAGCTCTTCTTTAAAGTTCTGGTAGAATTCTGTACTAAAACCATCAGACCATGGGCTTATTTTTGTATGGAAGCCTTTTGATGACAGCTTCTATTTCTTTATAGGTTATGGGTTGATTTAAATTATCCACCTCATCTTGATTTAATTTTTGGTATGTTCATTTCTTTTACATTTTCCAATTTTGTGGAATACTGGTTTTTGTAGTATGACCTAATAATTCTCTTGATTTATTTGATGTCTGTTGTTATGTCCCCCTTTTCATTTCTGATTTTATTAATTTGAATGTTCTCTCTCTACTTTTTATTAGTGTGGATAGGGTTTGTCTATCTTGTTGATTTTCTCAAAGAAACAGTTCTTCATATCATTGATACTTTGTATTGTTTTCTTTGTTTCTATTTTATTGGTTTTGCCCCTCGATTTGATAATTCCATGTTATTTATTTATCCTGGGTGAATCTGCCTCTTTTTGTTCTAGAGCTTTCAGGTGTGTGTGCTGTTGAATTGCTAGTGTAAGATTTCTCCACTTTCTTTATGATGGCACTTAGTGCTATGAACTTTCCTCTTAGCACTGCTTTTACACTGTCCCACAGGTTTGGGTACATTGTACCTTATTTTCATTGAATTCTAGGAAGTCTTTAATTTATTTCTTTATTTCTTCCTTCACCCAGCAGTGGTTCAACAGTTCACTGTTCAATTTCCATAAGTTTATAGGTTTTCTCCAATTAGTTTTGTTGTTGACTTTTAACTTTAAACCATGGTGATGTGAGGTTATTCCAATTTTTTTGTATCTGTTGAAGCTTGCTTTGTTACCAAGAATGTGGTCAATTTTAGAGAAGGTTTCATGAGGTGTTAAGAAGATATATTGTGTTTTGTATTTGGTTTAAATGTTCTATAGATGTCTGTTAAGTCCATTTGAGTTATAACATGTTAGTTCTCCTGTTTCTTTGTGAAGTTTCTGTCTCATTGACCTGTCCATGGGGAAGAGTTGGGTTTTAAAGTCTCCTGTTATTAGTATGTGGGATTTGGTGTGCAATTTAAGCTGTAGTAATGTTTCTTTTACATATGTGGGTGCTCTTATATTTGGGGCAAAGATGTTCAGGATTGAGACTTTGTCTTGATGGATTTTCCTGTGGTGACTATGAAGTGTCCTTCTCCATCTTGTCTGATTGATTTTAGTTTGAAGTCTATATTTTTAGATATACATTTACTTATTTCTTGGGTCCATTTGATTGGAAAAATCTTTTCTTAATTCTTTACTCTGAGGTAATGTCTGTCTTTTTGGTTGAGGTGTATTTCTTGTATGCAGCAGAAGGACAGATCCTACTTTTGTATCCATTCTGTTAAACCGTGTCTTTTTATAGGTGACTTGAGTTCATTGGTATTAAAAGATATTAATGACAATTGATTGCTATTTCCTGTTATTTTTCAGTGTCAGTGTTTGTGTGTTTCCCTTCTTTGGGGTTTGAGGTTATCGGTTACCTCTGTTTTTTGGGTGCAATTAGTTTCTTTACATTGGAGTTTTTCTTCTAGTATTTTCTGTAAGGCTGGGTTTGTGAATAGATATGGTGTGGGAAGTCCTTCTCTATATATGTTGCTGATATTGGTTAATAAATAAAGGAGCTTCTTGGGCCTCTGACAGGGTAGAATAGAGCAAGGAGGGAAAACTAAACTGAATGTTGGGAAAAAGGAGTAGTCAGAGTGATGCCATGTAGCCACTGTAGGAGAAAGATGCCAGCTGCCAGTAAGAACGTTGCTGGTAGGCCATGAGCTTCATGGTAAAACATAAAATAATAAGAATTGGTTAATTTAAGATGTAAGAGCTTTCTACGAAAGCTAGAGTCATTGGTCAAGCAGTGTTGTAATTAAAACAGTTTCTGTGTGAATATTTTGCATCAGCCCACTTGGGAACAAAAGAGCAACCTCCACCAACAGATTGGAACAACAATATCTACCAGGTAAAGACACACAAATCCTGAGAAAACTTGCAAAGGAATTATAGATACAAAAGAAGAGAGTTAAGCACAGCTTTTTGGTAGCCAGTTTTTTTTTTTTTTTTTTCGGATGGGTTCTGTTTGCTGATGGCAAACAGGGGTGCCTGTATAGCTTTTTTTTTTAAAAAAAATGGCAGCATCCTGGTTCACCAGCACAAATGGCTCTGACTCTCTCAGGAGGTCAGGTTATGGAGCATTAAAATGGGGTTTGTGAGCAGAGGACTACAACTTCCTTAATAGCAACATAGACCCACTGTGTGACTAACAATGGAGCAATGTGCATGGCTCTCAGAGAAAGCAGACATGCCTCTGCCATGTTGGAATGGGAAGAGTGAACAGGCAGCACCACAGAGTACGTCCTAGCCATGCTTGCTTAGCATTTAAAAAATGTTCTCCTGGTCAAAAAAGAATTACAGATACACTTGCAATAAAGACAAATTCAAATAGAAAAGATCTTTAAATGGGTCACCGTATTGGATAAATGTATGTAAGCTTGAGAGAGGAAGGAAAAAGATGATAGACAGTTATAAAAGAACACACACAGTCAAAGATAATAAAATAAATATTAAACTTGTAGAAAAAAGTAAGAGTAAGAAAAATAAGCTGCATAAAGATGGAAAAATACACAGAGAGTCTGGATTATGTATATTATTGTGTTTTCTTTGAATTTTTTGACTGTGAAGGAGCTAAGTACAGAGACATTTCATTGTATGGGCTGTTAAGCTAAACCAACCTTCATATTTTAAAGGTATCTTGACTTTAAAATTTGGGTCTAAGAATTTTTGCTTTGGAAAAGATGTTCTTCTTTTGTTTCCACAAAGGATGAGATCCTGTGGATTCCTTCCAGAGTAATGTGGTTTGATGGACCAAGACTACCCAAAAGTTCTCTTTAAAAATCCCCAAAAATACATTGCCCAACAAAAAGCAGGAAGCAGTTTAGAGAGAACTATGCCCAAATTCTTAAATATGGTTTATAACTGTTTATTTACGTTTAAAGGAGAATATGCTGTAGAGATTAGAAATGGTATTTATATTCATTTATCGATACAAATTTAAGGCCGATTTTGTCATATGTATATTTCTGTCGATAAGAGGAAAATTCCTCCACTGCTTTTGGGAGTACAAGCTTGTACAGTCACATTGGAAATCAGTATGGTGATTTCTCTGAAAATTGGGAATCTACTTCAAGATCCAGCATTACTTTTGGGTGTATACTCAAAGGACGCTTAGTCATACCATTAGGACACTTGCTCAACTATGTTCATAACAGCATTATTCCTAATAGGCAGAATCTGGAAACAATCTAGATAGCACCAAACAAAGAATAGATAAAGAAAATGTGGTACATTTACAAAATGGAATATTATACAGCTATAAAAAACAATGACATCATGAAATTTGCAGGCAAAGGAATAGAAGTAATGAAAAATTTTCCTGTGTGAGGTAACCCAGACCCAGAAAGACAAACATAGTATTCATAAGTGGGTACTGAATGTAAAGCAAAGGATAACCAGATTACAATTCACAGTACCATAGAAGGTAGGTAACCTAAACATGATGTATGGATCATCCTAGAAGGGAAAATAGATGAGAGCTCCTAGGTAAACTAGGGTGTGGGGGGTGGTAGAGGTAAGTGGAAAGGTGATGAGAGTTCTAAGTCTAATGCAAAACTATATACAATAAAAACATTTGTGAAGTATAAAAATTAGGATTACAACCAGCATGAACAACATCAAGCAAGAAACATATGATAAATATTCAATAGTTGTCCTATCCAAAGGAGTCTAAGTCTTATATTAGAAATGGCTTGACTAAGTCATGAGAAGAAAGTAACTACAACTATCTAGTCTTCAACCTCATCAAAGACCTGAGAAGGGAAATAATATTTCTTGAGTAAACTGAAAGTGCAATCAAGCAACTTCCAAAAGGTGCAAGAAATGATAGAGAAAACTGCCTACCTGATCAATCACCCAAAATCTCATTTGCAATATTGGGGTAACCAACTTTGGCTAAGGTCTAGAGTAACTTACAGATCATGTTCAGAGGCAGGAAAATTTAAAAACCTGGATTACCCTGTCCTGGTAAGGTTTGGCAGTCTTTCTGATTGTATCCTGCTTGTCCAATATGGACACCATGCATTTTGTCTGTGGTCAAGGCAGGAGCAATTCTTTGCCCAAAGGCTGTTTTTGCTAAGACAAAAACAAACTCCAAGTGGAGTGTCTTTGGTTCCCAACAAAGTCTCAAGAATAAATTCAAGCAAATATGTCTCATGTCAACAAAATCCTAAGCTGTTTAAATGTGACATTCTACTGTTATTTGAAGTGGTTGAAACTATCTATCTACGTGGAATACAATATCTTTGCATCTAAAGAATCTGAACGATTTAATTGTAAGTATGACAAATGTGGATGATTATTGAACTATATATATAGTTATTAATACCTATATAACTTAAAGACTAAGGATTCAAATTAAAACATTAAATATTTTTTAAACAAATGTGCAGCAAATAAAGACAGTGACCTCAAAATTTAAATAATATGTAAGTATCTTGACCAGAGGTAAACATGTATTGTGCAATATGATGAATATGACCTAAAATTGCATCAGTATACAAAATATATTAAGCAGAGATAGAAACATGCATTCATACAATATAACAAACTAACTTTGTTGTATAGATACATAAAAATCATACACAGAAATAGGAGTATATTCTATATAATAATACAATTTGAATTTTAATCAATATACAAGAATCTATACCAATGTAAATTGTCTACAAAAATAGATCACAAGTATTCTCATTATTATTCACTATTGTTATTAGAATGAAATAGCTCACACTAATCTATCCATTATCCCATCCAGTCCCTTTTTTCAAAAGAGGTCCCTGAGCCTACTTAATGTCCACCCCAACCCTATACCACTTATAACCAACCCTGAGGACAAACTTTGTTGGGAGAGGGGACGTTCTCTTCTAGAATTACTTCCAGTTGTCATGGGGGTGATATTTTTTCTATTGGATCCTGTAAAATTAAAATGATGTTTAAGTTTCAAGATCACTGTCTGGTACAATTACAGATAGTCTCTGAGTAGTTGGTTGGGTTTTTCTGAAATTCTTATTTGAAGTTCTGGCCTGAATGTTGTAAGAAGATGCAGTATCTCAGCTAGCCAAGTTGGAATCATGTTGAACAGTTTGCAACCCAAAACTAATCTTAAAGTGGTGTTATCAACACAATGACATGATACCAACTAAGTGGAATCATTGTTGTGGGGCCCCATCTTCTTCCAAGAAAATTCAAAGATTGCTGCAAGAACATTTATTGTTTACTGTAGAAAACTTAAACACTATTCATAGAAACATATATATTCAATGAAAGGTAACAGAGACAAAAAGATATGGGAAAAGTCAATTTTTTTCTATTTTATTTCTTTCTGTCCCATACCTGGTGAGTATTGATATGAGACAGCATGCTTGGTTTTAGATAAGCACCATCCAACTCTAAAGCCAGCTAGGTTTTTTAAGTGAGTATTCCTCTCAATCCAGCTTTGATTTTTTGTTAAATGAGTCGTGATTTTCATCATACTGAGAAATAGGGAGATACATATGATTTGGTAGTGATATTTTACCCTGCAGAAGATAAAGACACCATTAGTCAGATTTCTCTTTGTTTGGTGATTCTTTCTAAATAGCTATTTTTTTTCTTCTTTAGGCTTCTAGATGTTCAAGGTCTCTTGACTTTTTGAAGATGGGAATATTCCTGCAAAGACAAGAACAGAATTCTGCTCAACCCTTATGAGATGTCCTTACCAAATATAGGATTTTCACCTCTGTGAATGAACTGTCATTTCTCTTTCTCAAGAGTCTTATCTTTATCAAACAAGAACTTTATCAATTTTGATGGTATCCATAGCTTTTCTTCTCCTGAGGAAACAAAAGTAAAACCCATTCTCCAACATAGCACATCTCCTGGTTTCCATTCTGAGATCAAAACATCTTTGAAATACACTGGCTTATTTAATTCAGAAGTTTTTTCTATTATCCAATGTCTCTCTTCTGCCATTGATTATTTCTTATTAACATTAAGAAAACTCAAGGTTAATAAAGTATTATGCAATCTATTTATAAAGGTATTAGCCATCACTTTCTTTTCGTTTAACATATCCTTTATAGTTTTATTTGATCTTTCTATAATTGCCTGACCTGTAGGATTGTTTCTTATACCTGTAATATGCTATTTATTATAAGCAAAAACAAAGTTTAATTTTCTTAGAGTCTGGACCATTGTCTCTCTCTTTTTTTTTTTTGTGAATATATACCCACAATGATCATAACTTCTAGTAAATGTGTGACTACCAGAAAAGCATTTTTGGAACTCATAACAGTTGCCTATTGAAAACCTGAATAGGTGTCAATGATGTGGTATACATATTTTAAATTTCAAAATTCTGCAAAGTGGAAGAAATTCATCTGCCAGATTTCATTCCTTTGAATATCTTTTGGGATACTTTCTGCAGATAGCAGTGTTTGATTATATAAAGAACAAGTAGGACAACTCTTTATAATCTCCATAGCTTGTTTTCATGTAATAGATAACTCCTTTTTTAAAACTTTTGCTATTAACATGGTGTTTCTAATAAAATTGTGAGACCTTCAGTATATTTCCAATCAACAATCAATTTCTGCCTTATCTTGTGCTAGAGGACTTGAAAGACCCATTTGGGATCAGAGGTGTGCTATGTATATGGGTTAAAGCCTAATCCTGATTATCTATTGAACCTGAATAAATAATGTAGTCAATTTTGTATTATCTGGTATAATTTCAGCAGTTTCAATATACAAAACAACTCTTTCTGCAAATTGTGAATGAGTAACTATATTGAAAGATTCTTTAAAATCCCTTAGTACCATGAGAATACCATATAATCCTAATTTCAGGATAAAATTAAGGATTTTATTACACCTTACTTAATTCTTCTGCTTTGCAACCTTTCTTGATTTATTTGCATCAGTATAGAATATAGAGGCTGTAGTTATTGGTGTGTCTTTGTTGCCATCTAATTTTTTATTGAAATGAATGATTAGATCAGGTATTCTCTCAGAATTTGGCCATAAATAGGAAATGTCTTCTAGCAATTTTTGAAAGTCATTAAGACTCTGTAATCAATCTCTCCTAATTTGTGTTTTTTGTGTTCTAATTTTCTGGAAACCTATTTTATAACTTAGATAATTGGTAGAATTTCCTCTCTGTATTTTTTCAGGAGCAATTTGTAATCCCCAATGAGGAACTTTCTTTATTCTTCAAGCATTCTTTCTAAAATATCTACATTTTGATCAGGTAGCAAAATGTCATTGATATAATGGTAAACTATAGATTTAAAAAAATTGTTTATGTATTATTTCCAATGACTAACTTAGAAAATATTGGCACGAGAGAGCTACTTAATATTCTCTGGGGGAAGACCCTTTATTGATATCTCTTGGTAGGTTGAGAATTATTATAAGTAGGCACTGTGACGGCAATTTTTTCTCTTGTAAAGATATATTGAAGAAACACTATCTCAAATCAATAACTCTAACAGGCCATCCTTTAGGCAATAGGGAAGGCAAAAGAATTCAAGATTGTAGAGGGCTCATTGCTTGAATTACCTTATTGACAGCTCTTAGATCTGTTACCAGTCTCCATCTTCCAGATTTCTTTTTAACAACAAATACAGGAGAATTTCAAGGGTTGGTAGATTCTTCAATATAGTAAGCATCTAGTTGCTCCTATCCCATCTGTTCTAAAGCCTGAAGCTTCTCTTTTGCTAAAGACCATTGTTTAAGTCTCATTTGTTCCTTATTTAGCCAATTTAAAGGTAGGGCCATCGGTACCTCTGAAGGTTTGCTAGTTCTTTTTGTTTTTTGTACAGCCTGAATGACTAGTGACTGTTTTTTATAGTACCTTACTATATCCTTCCCAGAAACATAAATTGGTTTATGTCCCATTTCTGAGACTGCATGAATATTAATCTGGATATTTCATTGCTGCAACAGATCATGACCCCATAGATTCACTGTGATATTAGCCATATATGGCCTCAGCTTTCCTCTCTGTCCTTCTTGCCCTATGCATTCAATCCATCCTGTGTTTGTTCTACCTGAGATAAGGTTCCAATTCCTAGGAATTGAACATCTTCCTTTGCAGAGACCAATTTGGATGTCATGATTCTGGAGTAATAATAGTTACATCCAAATCCATGTCCGGTAATCCTTCAATTACAGTATTATTTATTTGTTCTCTCAGCTTTGGTATTTGGTCATTTATAAAAGTCTGCCAAAATATACATTTCATATTTTCTATTGGAATTTTGGATTCATCCTGCATGTTTATTCTACCATCCAGAGAAGTATGATTTTTTACAACAGGCCCTGTTGTTTTTTTTTTAATTTTCCTGGGGAAATGTGTCCTTCACAGTGACTGGGAGTGACTGTACCACATTTTACCTAAGGATTTACAAGAGGCCCCCCAAGGAGTTTCCCAATAGTAGTTGGTTGCCTTGTTTGTCTCTTGTTGATCTACATTCATTAGTCCAATGTCAGTCTTTGCTGCATCTTCTATATAATCCAGAAGATTGAGACCTTCTATTTTTCTCATTCACAGAGGAGACACATTACTTCTAGAAACACCTTGTCTACAATCCCTACCACAATTAAAACATTTGGCATTTTGATGCCTCTTCATACCTTTGAAAATTGCTTCTGCTACCCATGCCTCAGTATTATAAGGAAATAACTCAACATTGACTGTGTGCAGGATCCATACATTCGTTGGTGCTGATCTGTCCTTTAAAGGCCTGAGTATCTTTTTGCACTCTAAGCTGCCATTTTCAAAAGTCAGAGATTCAATAAGTACTCATCTAGCTTCTGGATATGTTACCCCTATTTGTACAGATTTAGTTAATCTTTGTAAAAAGTCACTAAAGGGTACTCTTGAAACTTGTTAAGCCTTAGTATAAGATTCAATTCTTATTTTTAGTTCTTGAATCCTGTCCCAAGCATTTAAGGTTGCTGTATGGCATAGGGACAAGATGTGTCCATTATAAATTGCTTGACTCTGTGGATCAGCATAACAACCCTGGCAATGAATTTGGTCTTGGGAAGACTCCTCCTCACTGTTCTACAGCTTTAGCCTCCTCTCTACAATAGCATTTCCACTGTGACTATAGATATCTTCTCATTTTTGGATATTATTTGGATGGTTTGCAGATTGCCTTCCTAGAGAGATGTTCTATCTGATACCTTATCATACCTTTTTAACAGATTTTACTTGTCAATTTCAACTGTATGAATCCTTTTTGATAATCTCTCAGTACCCTTTTGTAAGGTTTCATAACCCATTGACATGGATTGAATTTTGTCTGTCAAATTAAGGTTATTATGTTTAATAGTATGAATCCTTTCAGCTAAAGACTGTATCCTTTTTAAAAGTTTCTCATTCTTGAGTCTTTTATCAAACAATTTCTTTAAGGGTATAATGTAATGAAAAAGCTAAGTGCCATAATCACAAAAGTATGTACACATTAACTCATGTAACTCTTGAAGAATTCCATCCATAGCAGAAACAAAAGAAGTTGTTTAATTCCTGGATAGTGATAATGTCTGCAGTTATCATGGAATTGGTTTATAATTTTCAAATTTATTTAATTTATTTATTAATCAAATAAACTTACCTCTGTTATAATTTTCAGAAAATTATTTTGGTATAATAATCTTTATTGGCCAGCAGGTGTCACAGTTGTAGCAGTAAGGCACATCCTAGTCAGTACCTAAATTACTTGATACTTAAATATGAACAAATTTAGTTAATTAATTGAGTAGCACATCCATATATGGAGAAGGCTTGAGTTAGGCAGAATATCAAGGAATCCAGAGTTTGCAGGCAGCCATGAGGATACTGGCCACAGCTTAGGACAGGCATTCATAAATCTGAACTGAGAACACAAGCAATAACAGCCCCTGCCCCCAGAGACAGAGCTAGACCTGTTTCGACCAGGCCTGGTAGAATCCTGAGAAGCTGTGGAGGTATTTCAGCAAAAAAACATTTAGTAGGTGGGTTCATGTCACATGGGTGAGCTGGTGGAAAATTGTCATCTTGCTGCCCAGCAGGCCAGCCAAATGGAGTGCAGGTGTGTGCCAAAGGGGTAGTTCAGCTGTGTATGGTGGGAGAAGGCCACAGACCTAATGGGCAGGGCCCAGTAATGGTGTGAACCCTGTCCAAGTGGATGCCAAACTGTTACAGTACACAAGATTTTTATCCACAATGACCCAGAATGGAGTATAATAAAGTTTTATTTATTTGGGGAGAAACTCACAGTTCTCCACATGTTCTGGGAACTGGAACAGAATCCAGAAGTCAAGCCTATGCCCAACTCATGCTTTTATGTCTGCATTTATAGTACATGAGGCCATGCCCAAAGTGGGCCAGAATCTTAAAGGCTATTGACTGAAGGTGTTACCACTGCAGAATTTTATGAATAAGAGTGTCACACTCATGATGGGGAATTCCAGAAACTGGACTAGAGCTGTGGGAACTCATAAACTCTAGATCAAGAACTGGGGAGCCTGCATGGGACCAAACTAGGCCCTCTGCTGTGGGCAACAGTTTGGTAGCTTGATCTGTTTGAGGAGCTCCTGGCAGTTGGACTACGATTTATCCCTGGTGCATGAGCTGGCTTTTTGGATCCCATTTACTATATTGAGATGCCTTGCTCAGCCTTGATGAAGCAGAGAGGGATTTATTTCTGCTTCAACTTAATTTGCCAGGCTTTGTTGACTCCCCATAGGAGGTCTTACCTTTTTTGATGAGTGGATGGGTGGTGGGTTGTGGGGGAGGTAAGCAGGAAGCAGGAGGAGGGGAGGGAAGGTGAACTGTGGTTGGTATGAAAATGGATAAAAAATTTAAAAGAAACAAAATAGGAAATTATAAACACTTTGATTGTGGCAAAAAATTATTGTAGTGCTTCTATGATTAGGCTTAGTAATTCCAGATAAATGATTCCCATGGACCCAATGATAAAGAAGATGGCAGGTGCAAGCAAGCAGGTATCTGTTGGTAATAACAGTCACACTATTTAAAGAAATATTCTGAAATAATACAACTCCAAAGAAAACAGCTCACCACTGAGCCATAACTGATTAAGATCTCTAGTACTCATTAAATAAATCTATAAGTACAAAATGTATGGATGCAAACCATACAATGTAGCCAAAATATTATTGCAATTCATGATAATACAGACTTTCCTGTCCAAAAGGGTAGACAGCAATGAGCTCAAGAAACTTTAGCTTTGGTTTCAATGATTAATTGGTGATATTTTATACAAAAGTACTGCAATGCCTTCAAATTTGATGACGAGTAGAAAAGTGATACTGGCTTGTTTCCAAATTAATTATATATTTAAAAACTAATTTATAACTATCACATCTCCCTAAATGTATTGGTTTTTAATATGTTGTTGATAACATGCATATTTGACTGGCCTATCTAGTTAACTGATGGTGCCCACTAATGGGATCTCTGTGTACAGTTGAAATAGTCAATTAAGAAACTGAGAAAGACAAAAATGAAGGCTTATATTTTAGATTTCTATTGGAAATGGAAATAAATGATAGTTAAACTAGTGTTTGGATTCTGTTTGAAATGTTAAATGTGGCATTTTGCAACAAAAGATGCAATTAGCGCCATGTCTGGCACTGTCACACTCCATCGGAAACACTTCACTGGATGTCTGTCAAAATCAAAGCAGCTGTCACAATTTAACCTAGAAAACTGTTTTAAAGAACTTCCTGTATACTGAAGTTGGTCAAACCAGTAATTATACAGAGAGCAGACAGAATGCCGACTAGAAAATTAATATATTTTCACCCCCAAATAGTTTTGCTTTACCCTTCCTTGAGATTTTTTTTTTAAAATATGACTTTGAAAAAAAAATCTCAAAGATGGTGATGTTGTTAACAAATTAGCCATTCTATGGGACACAAGAGATTTTCCCTACTAAATGTAACTTCAGATGTCTGCCACAAAAATTTGGTATTTTACTCAGTGTTATTTTTCTGTCTTCAGGACAATGTTATTCCATTCAATCTTGATATTACTGCATTTTTATAGAGATAGTCATCTCAGTGATTGAGGAGAAGAGGCACAGATAACTAACAAGACTATCCAGGGATCTTGGGCTGAAGATAAAATCTTGTAAATACAGATTTCACATTCATGATATGCAAGAACATTCTTGGTTTTGTCTTTAACTGCTCTGAAAACAAACATACAAAACGCTTTGAAAAGATGCATTTAAGGAGCTCCTTAGAGCTTTCAGTTGAAATAATAATTCCTGTAGTGAAATTGGCCTTTCTCAGGATTCTATCTGTCAGGGCTTAAGATAAATTGTAAATGAATCTGGAAGAGAATATTTATAAGATCTCTCAAGTGTCATTCTACTTTCCTAATTTAACATAAGAATTTTTTCTTTAAATTAGTGCACAATAAAAAGGAAATATTATACCATCATTAAGAATAGAATAGTCAAAAAAGATATTACAAATACTGATTTGAAGGTCAAATATGTGTGGGACACATAAACCATCTATGACTTTCTCAAAAATTAAAACAGTTTTCAATTATTGCATCTGATAGAGAAGAACTTAATCTAGTGAGAACAAAGCCAGAAGCTTTAGTGTACCAATCTAGAATAGAAGGTCTAGGTAACAATATGAATCTCACTCATATTTACTCAGAGCAAGTGATTCAGTTACCTAAGTAAGGCCTGAGATGATATCTATCTTCAGAATTTTTAAGAGAGCATAACAACTATCTTGGTTAAGTAAGATAGTTCATGTCTCAGAGGAGAATTAGATCAAGAGGTAGAAGAGGAAGTGTTTCTGAGAATATTAAATAGTAGACACCCATACGCCAAAATACTTGAACATTTAGCTTGAACCAAATAGAGAGACTTTCAGTATTTATTGTTATATCTTTGGGTTGTGTTTTCAATTTCATGGTATGGAGTTCTGGAGGTCTGGTGTTGTAAAGAAGGAGATCACTCTCCTTCCAAGACCACTTCAACCTCTGTGCACATCTGAACCTGTGAAATCATCATTGCAGCATGGAACAGGCTGCATCTGTCAGGTCAGTCTTCAAAGGCAGCCTTCCTTGGCAGTAATTGGGACTGATAATATTACTAATCCAGTCAGATGTCAGTCTGCTTAGAACAGCCAAAATCATATTTAAACGGTGGGAACTAATCTGATTTTCTGGCATTATAAAACTATATGCAAACTTAAAGGAGAAAAGTTAATATCTTTGATGATAAGACAAATAAGAATTTAAGTGATTGAAAATTTTTTTAAAAAAATCCAGGCAAAGTTCTAGAATAAATCATATTGGTATCAGTGAGAGTAGCCTTCCATGAATGCACTAAAAGTGAGTTGAGTCAAGTCACTGGAGCAGAAAGACTCTGAGGTTCAGTTCAGCCTTGGAAAACAGGAGCAACCTTTCTAAAAATAAATAAGTAAATCATTGGAGAGTTTGGACTATGTATTTGTCTAAATACTATGGCATAAACAATGGATAGATGACATTTGTCAGAATTTAAGCCAAACACAGTAGAAACTATAGTTTGACTCTACCCTTCTTTAGGAATTCTGTCTTTATTTGACTCTGCCCTTCTTTAGGAATTCCCTGTCATTAGAAAAACTAGTAAGAACACCAAAATACTGAGATTATGCATTACACATTATGAGGAAACATTTCTTTGTTTTTTTTTATTATCTGTTTTGATGTTAATTTTATTTTTCACAATTGGTGCTCTCGAGTGGTTGACTACCCACAGTCAAGAAATAAGTCAATCTAAGATTCATTTTATACAAACAGAACTGAAAATAGATCATAAATCTACATATAAATGTCTATAAAAACTATGACTTATACATAGGTATAGTATTGTATATATTTCGAGGCCAGCCTTGTTTATATAGCAAGTTCCAGGATAGCCAGAGCTACATACTGAGAACCTTTCTCCAAGCAATAACAACCAAATATGGGTTAGGCAAATTTTTGGGAAAAAAAATCTTAGCACTGATAGTAAAAGAATGATCCACATATTTAAGAAAACCCACAGATATGCAAAGGGGTATAGTCACTCTGCAAATCAATATGACAGTTTCTTCATAAACCAAACATATGTGACATAGCAGTTATGTTCCTAAGAATGTAATACAAAAAGAGAAGAGTTACATATGGTGAAAAAGAAAGGGAGAAGGATAGGGAGAGAGAGAAATGTTTAATGCCTCTTTAAGACCAAAATAGGAATAAGCTCATATTTTCTTAAGAAGAGAAGGGATTACATAACATAGTGGCACATGCATTGCAAAGAACACTACTCAGTTATAAAACAATTGCGCTGTTGAAGGAGACAATGACTAGGAAAATCAAATAATTATCATGAATGAAAAAGGACAATCCCTAAATTCTCCTTGCTATATAATGGGAAGGATACGTGTGATCCTTACCTGTTGCCCATTGTGACTTGTATGTTTATCATGACCCTTAAAGTGATAGTGTTTGGTGAATAGAGTAAGTTTGCATCATGAGTGTGAGACTTTCATGATGGAATTTGTGTCCTCATAAGAAGAGACAGCAGGAACCTTGCTCATTTTTAAAATGGGATCTTTAATGACACAATAAGAAGGCAGCCAAAATGACAGTCTTCACCGGTAGCTAAACTGGCTAGTCCCCTTGATCCTGAACAAAACTGTGAAACCATGATCATTGCTCATTAGATGCTTGCTTTGTAAGCCATATAGTCATAGGCATTGTTTATGGTAGTATGAGAAGACAAAGATGCTATAAAGACTCCATTTACATCTGTGAAATGACAAAATTCTAGAAAGGGGTACTACCTTGTAGCTTAAGGAATGGTTGGACCAGGAGAAAAATAGCTGATTATTATCATCTCAAGAAAAATCTTCTGAATCTTGATTGTGTCATTATCCTTTCTGGTTATTGCACCATGTCTGCAAGAAGAAGCTGCTGTGGCAGTAGTCAATAAGAATGCCTGATTTCTCTGTGTATTACTTCCTACAAATAACTGTGAGCATGCAGATTCTCAAAACAAATCATTTAATTAAACATGGTTATGGGGAAAAATAGGATTGCCTATTATTAGCAAAACTCAAAACTACAGATAAGTTAAGACAAAATTCCTATTTCATAGTTTAGTTATTGGAGATCAAGTTCTCGTTTTGTACTTACAGAGGAAAAGAAAAATACTTGTTTAGGAGAAAATTCCCAGAAATCATTATATTCATTTTCAAGATGCTTTAGATTTTATACTCACAAATTACCAAATGTTACTGCGGCATTTTTCCTTTGTTATACAGTATTACATATAACAACATGTTTTTTATGACCTTATTAGCCCAAGTCATAGCAAGAAAGAAGTTCTATGTTGTAGGAAATATAAATCTATAAAAGTTTATTATGATTTTTAAAAGGACATTATTTTATAATTCAGAATTGAAATCTAATATCAATATTTCTCTAACTAGCTAGAAAGTAAATTAATAGTGGTGTGGAATTTATGTGATTTTCATGGCAGGTATTATAATTTGGCAAAAGGTAGAAAAGAAGGGTGCTAGCTGAACTCTGACTATTGTGTTTACTATTTTATACTTTTTTAACCAAGTAAATTTCCATTAAATCTTGGTGTTCTGGGCCGATTTCACAGCAGGATTACCAAGAAACAGACTTTAGAAAGGAAAGAATTGTCTTTTTAAAGTGTAAAAGAATCTGTGCATTTATTGATTTTCTTGTCTTTCCCTTCAAATCCTTTGAAATATGATCAAAAAAGTGTCTCCATTTTATACACCACAATTTCCTTTTAATAGCTTTTTCTCCGCAACAGAGTCGGAGCTCTGCCTTCCTAACTAAAGAGGAAAAAGCTGTTTCAGAAGAAAAAATAACAACCAAGCTAAGCCAACCCCAAGCTACCATTAAATGTGTGAACATTTGAAAGGTCAGAAAAAGGCTGTCTGGTAAATCAACGCCCTGCTTTAGCTGAGCACAGGTCTAGTTCTGATGCATCATCTAACTATATTTCCTTTCATTTACATTTTGATTTTCCTTTCTTCTACTTTTTATATTTGCTTTCCAAACTTGATATATCCACACCCTTACATTGTTTCTTAGTTCAGCACTCAGAAGGAATGATCCTCTTAGAACTCATGGAACTATTGAGTTCTTCATACGCTTGATTTACTTAGCTCCTGATACCTATCATTCCGTCTGTAAAACTCTTGCCAAAAGATATCAAGTTACATAAAGTGAGGACACATCCATGTATAAAAATTCTGTTCTTTTACAAAAGCTTTTAGAAGTCATTTTCAGATAGTTCTGACAGGTACAAAGGACTTTATGGCATTACCAGTGAAAATGTGTGTCTAGTGCTTCTAGTTAGAATTGTTGGAGACATTTACAATTAATTCTATTTGACTTCTCTTATTTTACTGCAGATATGCTACAAGACAATAAGCATGCCCACACTGTTTTCTTCTTAGGTTTACTCCAATTCTTCATTAATTTTTTCATTCGCAAATGGCTTTAATGTTCTTTTAAATGCCGTTCTCATCCTTATTTGTACATTTTGGATGGTCACCCTTTTGAATGGAGTCTTTTTAAGGGACTATGCCAGTTGTTCTCAATCTTCCTAATGCTAACACAGTTTAATACAGTTCTTCCTGCTGTGGTGACACCTAACCATAACATTATTTAGTTTCTAGTTCGTAAGTGCAGTTTTGTTGCTTTCATTCATCATGATGCCTTTAATCTGCGCACTTGCAAAAAAAAAAAAAAAAAAAAACACCAACAGGAACAAAACAAAAAACCCAGAGGAAGATTTGTATCAGGAGTCATTAGTTCCATGTAGAAATCAAAGAATGACACTATTTTTCTAAGAATATAGAAATAAGTTATCAGAGTTAGAAACAGAAAAGTTACATTTTCTGTGCAAGGTGTATCTTGGCAAATGGCTGTGTAGAGCAGTGGCTCCTGTAATCAGAACTGTAGAAATGTTTGTGACATGTCTTTATTTGTGTCCACTTCTGAGATCTCTGAAACTAAGTATTTTCATTCCTCATAAAAGTTGCAATGTTGGAGCTGCTGGAGGAGCCCTGAAGCCCATTGTGAAATCTTTTTTTTTTTTCAAATGGATTTTTATATGTGATTCTGTTTCTTTATAAAGTGTTCTGTGATCCTACATGATTCAAAGGAGCATGGCCACTGTCCCTTTTACATTTTGCCTGAGGAAACTCTAAATGAACTCACTAAATCTTCTATGTTCCAATTGTTCGAGGATTATTCCCAGACATTGGCACTATCAACTATAGTTATGTCACTAAATCTCTACCTGGAGAGGAGCCTTGTGTCTTTCACTAGCATTAGCTTACCATGCCCCCTGAGAAGCATCTTAAGCTAAATTACAAAATGAGCAGTATTCTGGCAAAGAACGGAATTGCCCCCTAGCAGCTGGGGAAAATGAGAAGAAATCTGTATACAAAACCTGCTACTTTCTGCAGCAGAGAGAGCTAGAGTATTCTGTGACTGTCTAAATGCAAACAGGGAGACTTCTCATTGCTCCTATTAGGGGTTCCTGACAGACAGACCCTGCACACACATCCTGAAATAAGGAGGAGGGGAGATCTGCTCTGATGGTGAAATCATCACCCCCTAAATCACTATGATTCACAGATGGGCCAGCCTGTCCTTCACCACCATCCTAGTAATTTCTCCCAGACTCATTTCCTGAGACACAGTGTCATTAGGAATGACATCCTGGCACAGAAAATGCCAATTCTCTAGTGCATAGTGACATTTCTGAAAATATTGCCTAAGAAGCAGTCCATGAAATTGTGTTTTAGGGGACAGGTCAGTGACTTAAGAAGAAAAAGGGTGAATTGAACAAGTGATTTTTTATTATACAAAGAAATGCCATCATAACTGAAATCCTGAAACTGAAGGTGCTAATACTTCAATTACTGGTTAGGAATGAGAGAAGAAAGATATCAACAGTGCTGTTTCATTCTCTGCATCACAAGAGAAAAGAAATATGGCTACAAACAAGTTGTTAACACATAATATTTAGGAAAATGAAATATAACCATAACTGCACCTAACACCGTTCATAAAAATCAAGAGCTAATCATAAGAGCTAAAAAGCTAGTACATATACATATAGATTACATTATATTCTACCTAAATTCAACAAACATAATACATATTTTAAAGCTGGATTAAATATTTTCACAGAGTTGGAGATATATCTTTAAGATCATTATGGATAAATTTAAACAAACAAATACTGCCTCTGTTTTCTAGAAATTGACATTTTAAGTACTTCTGTGAAAAATAAGGAACAAGAGTCAATGCCGTTGTTTAATTAAAAATAAATTTCTTAAAGTATTGCTTCTTCATCACCCTGACACTTAGGATAATTTCCCAATGATTCTGGTTTTAATTTGATTAATGTTAATTTTAAAACTTCATGAAATGTTATCAATTTAAGCAAATCACAATGGTTAACAATTAATGAGGATTCAAATGTTAAATAAATCATAAAACTTAAATATTCATAATGATTGAAAGCATGTAAAAGACTGCATTCCTCAATACAATAGAATATACTTTGTCCAAAGACTGTACCAAAATTTCACACAGACAAGAAATTCTGCACGTCACCCGCACTATCATTTCTTTCACTGTCAATTTATAAATTATATTTTAAGTGAAAAACTACAAAACAAATTGAATTTTCTCTTTATCTATACTTTTCAAAGTGTAGTATTTATTAAAAAGAGCTTTTTTATGGTTTTCTGTGCCAGTGAAAAGTATAGTCATTTGAAAAATATATGAAGATAAGAGAGCAATTTATATACTAACTGAAAATTAATACACATATAGATTAGCATTTCTATTAGACAAGGAGAAATTAAAATACTAAATACTCTCACAAATTATTTGTCTCTCAATCCAAAAGAAAAAATGTATTTCCGGTTCAAAGAAGTTCATGAAATCAGAAGTAAAGTTTTTTATGATTTGTGGTCTTTCCTCAGAACTGATACATCCACCTTATTTTACTAAATCCCTGATCATATCACTACAAATAGGTTTTTAATGCCTGTGCTTTAGGGAAGTTTCGGTTCTCATGGGAGAATTAAGAAGAAGGTGCACAGATTTCCCAGATTTTCAACCTCTTCATCAATTCTCAACATCCCTCAAAGGAGTAAAATTCTATGAACTCAAACTGATACATCAAAATCATCCTACTCTCACTTATATCAGGATTTATTCTGAGCAGGCATTGGATCTCTACAGACATAATGACAGTATGCATCCCTGAAGTATCCCACAATATTGGTACTTTGTTGTACCTGTCAATGTCCTTGTACACAACTTCTATTTAAAAAATAACATCTTTCTTTCCATTTTTGTTCATTTTCAAAATGTAGTACATTTAGAATAATGTAGTTAATCATGTTGGTAAATAAAATATTGTACATATTAATACACATTTGATTCTTGACTTAATAGTTCCTTTATTGGGGGGGGGGAGCACTGAAGAGTATTCCAGCAACAACTTTATCCATTCATCCCCAGAAAGACTACTCAGTGTCTTCCAAACTCTGAGAACTATGCCTAAAGTTAGCAACTTAGCATTATAAACAGCTATGTGCAAGTTATGTGAATAAAAATCTTTTTGGTAAGATTCAAGTATGAGGTTATAATATTTTATACTGAGTATGTTTTTATTTAATTATAAAATGTATAACAAACATGTCTTATGAATTAGCTGCATCATTTTGCATTCCCAGTAACAATAAAGAGGAATTTCTGTTATTCCACATCATCTCTTACATTTAATGTGTCCTCGTCCCAGAGTCTGAACTTCCTGAATACTGGTGGGCTGTTATACTACTTTGTGTTAATTGTCTTTTAAGATATGGTGTTGAGTATCACTTTGTATGAATATGTGTTCTGTTGTCTATCTAACACACATGCACCACATAGATACATATTTGGTCTACTTTTATGTTAGTTGCTTATTTTCTTATCTCATTGATGAATTTTAAATGTTGTTTATGTGCCTTGGAAAACTGATTTTTATTACACATGTCACTTGCAAATATATTCTTCCAGTCAATGGTTTTTCATCCCATTCTCTTGACAGTGTCTCCTTGCAGCATAAATTTTTAATTTTAATTTTAATGAAAGCTAGCTTCTCAATAATTTCTTTGCAGACTATACCTTTGCTGTTAAATTGTAAAGACTCTGTTACACCTAAAGTCTTCTCAGTTTCGTCCTATACTGTGATTTTGTAATTTGTATTGTACATTTAAGTCTACGATACATTTAAGTTAATTTTGGTGGAAGGTATAAGCTCTCTATATAGAATCACTTCTTGCATACGGTGTCCACATTTCATCACACCATTTGTTGAAAATAGTCTCTACTTTCTTTCTTCTAACTCTTCCCCGCCCACACTTTTATTTTTTATTTTTATTTTTTTTTTGTTCACCTTGTAAAGTGTAGGTTTTATATTGAAAAATTGTTGGCATGTATTTACAATTTTAAATGATGCCATGATTTTTGTTTGCACAGGCCCCAGTCTGTTACTACTATGGTCTAACACAACCCCATGAGTCACAAGAGTAAAATATAACTAATGAATGCATTATGAGATACAGTGTTAGTGTTTTCAGTCTTTGCTCCCTTGTAGTAAGGAAGCTGTTTATCCATTTCCCAGCTGCCCAGACTCCAGAAAAACCACACAGAAACTGTATTAATTAAATCACTACTTGGCCCAGTATCACTAGCTTTTTTTATTGGCCACCTCTTGCAAATTAATTTAAGCCATCTCCATTAATCTGTGTATCACCATGTGGCAGTGGCTTATTGGTAAACTTTCAGCATATCTATCTCTTACAGTGGCTCCATGGCTTCTCTCTGACTCCACCTCCTTTCTCCCAGCATTTAGTTTAGTTTTCCCTGCCTACATCTGTTCTACCCTATCACAGGTTCAAAACAGCTTCTTTATTAACCAATGGTATTCACAGCATACAGACGGGAATCCCACATCATTCCCTGGAGAGTCTGGACATGTTTGCTGTACTGGAAACTGAAACAATTTCCTCTCAATTTCACTTGCATGTAACTTTTAGATATAGATTTTCTTTAAACTTGTGCTCTGGGCTATATTAGGAATTTTTCTTTCAATAAAAGTAATCTTCTGTGGATTTTCATTAATTTTGCTTCATAACTACACTTTGTTTTTGTGTTCTGTTTGATTAAATCACACATTGCTGTAAGTTACAAAGGCATATTCTCCCTCCCCGTCTGTTTCATGTGTATGTGTGTTTCTCCTGCTTTTAGACTAATCGTAACATTGGTGTAGTGTAGTATAGAAAAAAAAAACACATATTCCTTTGAGATTAAGAATCACCTGGTTGATGTGAAATCTTGTCTTTAGGAAATTCCACAATTGCAAAGATATTTAAATAATAGTTATTTAGATATTTAAATTATAGTTGGTAAACTATACTGAAAAGAGAACTTTTGCAACCTATTTTTTCCACCAAACTAGATATGCTGTCTCTTTTTATCCTCAAGGATTCATACTGAAGCCATTTTTTTAGGAATATTATCCTTTTCTTGTCTATTTCTCCATCCCTGTCTTAATCTCATGCTGAACTATCCCCCAGAGTATATATCTTGATAATGTTGAGTATACTGCCACAATATGCTTATTCATTATTTCTTATTATTTTTCAAAATGATTTGAATTTATCTTATTCATACATATGTCTCTTTATGTGTGCATGTATTTGTGACACAAAGTGTGGGTGTCTGTGGTTAATAGAAGAAATCAGATACCCTGCAGCTTGAGTGTTTAGATGTGGTTATAAGCAACCATATGTGGGGGTACCAGGAACTGAACTTAGGTCCTCTGACAGAACAATGAATTCTCTGAAGTACAGAGTTGATGCTCTCAGTCTCACCACATATGTCCAGTATATCTGTTCATCTCTCCGGTCACTGTAATCCTTTTTGTTTGTTTGTTATTATATTTTATTCATGTTATCTTGTGTGTGTTGGGGGAGCACATATATCACAGTATATCTGTGAAAGTCATAGAATAATTGGCAAAAATTGGCTCTCTACATCTACTGGTAGGTCCCCAAATGGAACTCAAATCATCATGCTTGATGCCAAGAGTCATCATTACTCAGCCAGTCAACTTGCCAACTGTATTCTTGCTTTCAAATGTATTTATATATTCTTCTAGCCAATCCCTCGACAGATATACCATGGGAGAAAGTGATATACCTCTTACCACAAGCAGTCAAGAATTCCTTATGAAAGTGTAGGTGCTTATGACATCTTTTCTATCCATGGGGGAATACTGAATAGTCCAGTGCTACAAAGGTATCTGTAGCTATTGTGTGCTCACGATTATAACAGCCCTGTCAAATCTGGATGACACTCTTTTATGTGTCCCTCCTCTAACATTATTTCTGCCCTGTCTTTGCTAATATTCTCCAGCCTTGTAGAAGTGTTCAGATGCCAATTTTAAGAATTAGCACTCAATAGTCAGTTATTTACATATAAAAGTCTCTACATTAACTGTCACCTTCTATTTTAAAAGGGAGTTTTTATATGGAAGGCTGAGAGTTATTGGTGGGTATAAACACAAATATTTAGAAGGAAGTTTGATAACACGTGCATTTAAAGAAACGATGGTATTTCTCAATACTACTCCTTTAGGCACAAACCTTCCCAGCCATAGGTTTTGGTAAGATTTATAGTTACAGATACATATTCCCTCCCAGAAGCATACCTCCAATCCAATAACAAAGTGATTGGTTACCTTCAATATAGTTGTGCCATTACTGAACTAGTAAAAGTATATCTAGTCTGCTAAGGGTTGTAGCAAACATTGTCTACAGCTGTATGAGACTATTCATGAGTTTTCTCCTTTACCAGCATGAAGAGCACCTTCAGAAATTATGAAATTTAGCCATCAATGACAATATTTCCAGATCAATTCCATTTTCATTTCTCTGTGTCATGAAACCAAAATGTATGGTGTTAGACATATTTTCATGCATGCACAGTCATATATTCACAGTAATAATGAAACATCAAACCATTGGATGCCTTCTGTCTTGTAATTATTATATCTTGGTAAAATTTCAATTAATACATATGGAACTTTCTTATCCTTTATATATTCATTATAGGAATTTGCATTCTCTCTAGCTTTTTGCTTCTAGAATCAATTCTATAATTAATTTCATGTGTTTACTCCTTTTTCACTAGCATACCTATGATGTAAACATTTGTGATAATTAATTTGTGAATGTATTTTAAGTAATTTTATTTGATTGCAAGTTGTTATCTTCTGTTTTTTTTTTTAATTTTATCCTGCCATTCAAAATTGACACATAGACAGCCTAATCTCTGGGTCTTTGGGTTATATATTTTTCTAAAAATTGAGTAATTACAAATGTAATTAATTAAAATGAGGTTAGATGGACAATGCATTCTCCTAGTCCAATATAACTAGTTTTCTTATGCAAAATGATAAAAAGTTTTTAAACAGATACAGAAATACAGAGTCCTTCATGAATGATGAATTATGCTGCTTGCACAAGAGCTTAGTGGCTCAAATAACTACCAGAGGTTCTGATGAAGTCCTGCAATTGAGTCACCCAGGTGTTCTGCAAATGAGAAAAGCCCTTCTAACACAAGATTTTAGATATATGACTTTGATAATTGTGGGAACATAGACTTCTGTGGATGGGGGAAAAATTAATATTTCTTCAATATAAAGAAAGAAAGGAGACCAATTGTATATAGTCCAGGTAAATAGATTCTAACATTTATTTGTTTGTTTGTATGTTTGTTTATTTATTTGCTCACTCACTCATTTACTTACTTTCTTAACATTTACTTTTTAACATTTTTGTACAATAGATTTTGGTCATATTCTTTCTCCTCCAATAGCTACTGCCAGATCTACCCCCCAACCAACCTACTTCTTATTCCTCTCTTTTTTTTTTTTAGATCTTTTTACTTACATTTTTTTTTTACTTACATTTTTATGCAACGTATTTTGGTCACATCCTTTCACCTCATCCAACTCTTATCAGGTCCTACTACTATACTGCTATCTATGTATCATCTATCTATTTATCATCTATCTATCTATCTGTCTATCTATCTATCATCTATCTATCTATCTATCTATCTATCTATCTATCTATCAATCATCTATCTATCATCTATCTATCTATCTATCATCTATCTATCTGTCTATCTATCTCTCTATCATCTATCTATCATCTATCTATCTATCTATCAATCATCTATCTATCTATCTATCATCTATTTATCATCTATCTATCAATCATCTATCTATCATCTATCTACCTATCTATCTATCTATCTCTCTCTCTCTCTCTCTCTCTCTCTCTCTCTCGCTTTGTTTGTCTGTCTCTAAAAAATAATAAACAACCCAGCCACAAACTCCATCCACCCAAAAACACATGTACACACACATAAAAAACACTGGTCCATTTTGTGTTGCTAACTACTCCTGGACATGGAGTCTGCCCTGGAGTGTGGTTGATATATCTGATGACACTACTTCAGAGAAAACTGATTTTCTATTATGAAAAAATATAAATTTCAAATAGCTCCTTGAGTAAGGCAGGATTTTATGTCCACTTGCCCTTCTCCATGTTGGGATTATATTCTGTTTTTAACTTGAGCAATATGAAGGTCTTATGTCTGTTTTCAAAATCTCTGTGAGTTCATGTGTGTACCAGTCTTGTTGTAACTAAAAGCTGCTGCTTTCTTGATCCCTAGCTCTAAAAATCTTGCTTCCCCCTCTTCTGAACAGATCCCTGACCTTTGAGGGGAAGAATTTTATAAAGACATCCAAAGTGTCTCAAACTCTGTCTGTGTCCATTCGTAAGTCTATATGTTTATTGCCATTATGTTGCAAGAAGAAGCTTCTCTGATGATGGTTGAGAACACATTTGTCTGTGGGTATGGCAATGTGTAGCTAGGAAGAGACAAAGAATAGGAGGAGATATTCCAAGAAAGGAGACGTAGTATACAGTGTTATTATGAAATAAAGGGTAACCAATAATAAAAGGACTTAATGGAATAGTATGGGGGATGGGAATGTATACTCAAGAAAGGAATATGGGAGGACACAATTAATACTAAAGTCCCTTAAACAGTCACATGGAAATTATACTACTGTAAAAAGCTTCTTTCTCTCTAAAACGATATAAACACAAAGAAAAGGCCACAAAAAAGCATTAACACACAGACATAACACAAAATGAAAGAAGAAGGAGGAGGAGGAGAAGAAGAAAGAAGTCTGTTTTGTATTGACTAAGTATTCCTGAGCATGTGGTTTGCCCTGGAATATGATGGACATATACAATGTAACTTCATTGAAAAAATACTGACCTTTTGTCTCTCAGCAGCTATCATTTGCAAATAGCTTCTTGGGGTAGAATGCTGTGCCCACATCCCCTGCTGTCACAGTCTCTGTGGGTACATACTTACATCAGTCCTGATTTATTTGTTTATTTATTTATTTATTTATCTATCTATCTATCTATCTATCTATTTATTTATTTATTTATTTATTTATTTTGGTTTTTCGAGACAGGGTTTCTCTGTGGCTTTGGAACCTGTCCTGGCACTAGCTCTGTAGCCCAGGCTGGATCAGTCCTGTTTTATGTGGGAACTAATATTTCTTTAGAGTCATCAAGCACCTCTGTCTCTAACAATCCTTCAGCATTCTCTTCTGTCTACACAATTGAGTCTTAGAGGGGTGAGTGTGATCTAGACAACCCACTTAGGGCTGAATACGCCAAAGTTTTTCACTATATGCTTGTTTTCTAGTGGTGGGTCTCTAGTTAGTTTCACCTTCTTCTGATGAGGGTCCCAAGATACAACACTTGATGGGTATAGCAATATACAGTTTGGTGGTCATTTTATTGCTGTTTACTTAGGAGAACCAAACAGAAAGTAGATTTTCCCCTGGTCCTAGTCCTAAGTCCTTGGCCTCAGTAACAGTGTCAATTTTAGATTCTAACTTACACAGTGGGCCTTAAATCCAATCCAAAGGTGGTTAGTTACTCCCATAACATTTGTGCCACCATTTCTCCAGTGGGTATATCTTTCAGGCGGGTAGTTATTTTATTTGGAAAATTTGTAACTGGGTGACACTGATGATGACTTTCTCCACCAGCAACGTGTATAATACTTTCTGGCTCTATGGATTCTAGTCAGCAGGAGTAAAGTTTTTAGTTGAGGACAAGTTAGATTTCTCCATGTTTTATTACATAAGTATGTAGTATCTTCAGCAATGTGGTCTGTCTGTTAGCTTGTGGAGGGTATCCAATAGCATTATCAATAGCCTGTAATGTTGAGAGGGGGCCATGAAGCCCATTTGTCCAATGACTTAAAAACATGTAACCAAAATCTAACCTTAAAAAAATATTATCCTACTACCTAGGGAAGAAATTCTGAAGTTTATTTTAACAGAAATTACATGGGTGATTTCAAAGTTAATATAGTAAAATTGTTATTACCTGAAATAATATCGACTCTGGAGAAATTCACAGTGAAATCATGCCTACAACTAGTTTTGTCCCTATGCTCCAAATCTTTATTTATCCTCTCTCCCCTGTCATCTCCTTTAAAGGGCCCTAACAACCACCATGTTACATAATACTGTTTTTATGTTTCATATTCCCAGGGCGATAGTAATAGGCATAAACTATCCATGAGATAAAGAGATGTGCTGAAGACAGAGGTGCATAAGTAAATGCCAAACCATAATATTCCCTACATAATGAAAAGCCACTACATTGATATCATGAAATGTAAAGTATATATAATGTCTTTTTAGTTCAAAGTTGTCTAATTAAACATTTCAAAATATAATAACTTAAAATAATTGTAGTCTTACAAATTGACAGTATAGGCAGAGTTCTGTGCAGGAAGTCTGCCTTTCTCACTCAGTATCAGGGCAGAATCATGGCTAGGATGGACTCAGGGGTGCCACTCTTGACCTGCATTCACGTAACTGACAGCTAAGATGCTAAGAGCTGGGAGGGGACTTTTCACATCATTACGCAGCTTTTGTCTGTGGTCCTTAAAGTACAGCAGCTTCAGGAAGCCCAACTTCTTGATACCAGGGTTTTTCAACTTGAGTAATAGAAAGAGAGAGAGGTAGAGACAGAGACAGAGAAACAGAGAGTCAGCGTTTATGTCCCTTTCTGCTATATAGTCATATAGCATGACTTCAGCGACATCATGCTACTTACCAAGGGAATAACAGAACCCAATTTAGGTATAAGGAGATCAAGATCAGCAGCACCTCTTATCATAGTTTGACAACTTTCTAAATAAAAATAAGTAATATCCAAACACTACCATAGAAAAAATTGAAAACTATTACCTTACCTCATATTTCAAACTAGTTACCTGTCTTACTCTGTGATATTATGTGCCTTATACAATAGGAGCTTTATTTGTATTACTCCTCGTGGAAGTGAAGTGAAAACGTGACTATGACAGTTCAGGCTATATGTCAAGAACATGCATTCTCTGAATTAAACCTAAATGGAGTGGAGTTAATGTGGCCACAGTGTCACCTGCTCTTTATTTTATTGTATTCTTTATAAGTTGTTTCTATATTTCCAGAAATTAATTTATTGTCTTACATGGCAATCAAGTTTATATGTGTGAATGATTTGGTCAAACTACTTCATTTTAAAGAAAAGAGCTCAAAAAGTGCCTCAGATTTAGTTAAATAAGAGCTAGGTAGAATGGCAGACTTATATTAATGGTCCCTGGCTTTGTTTATTCCAGATTCAGCTAAAACTCAGTTCCCTATTTCCTTCCATTTCTGAAGCGTGAACATTAGGTAATGGAGAGGATTGATTAAGAAGTTCAAATGGGAAATAAGAAACTTCTTACATGACTGCTTTGAGAAGGCTTTGAAGTTCATGGCTAGGGGCAGTTAGGTGACTACAGATTTAAGCTATTTGGAATGAAAGTAATGGTTCTCGTTTCATCAGCTAAACTAAATTCTTGCCTTTAGAAATACTTAGCTCCAGGACTAGTGTCATGGTGTAAAAAGTTTACTTTTCCTTACTTACATTTTCAGTTTCTTCCAGAGTTGAACCTTGGAAAATTTTTACACATTATAAAAATGCAAAATACATTATGTAGAGTTATGAATATATACTAAAGGCAATGAGTGGCATCCAATACATTGCAAAATAAGTTATACAA
Organism: Microtus ochrogaster; assembly: GCF_000317375.1. Lineage (NCBI taxonomy): Eukaryota > Metazoa > Chordata > Mammalia > Rodentia > Cricetidae > Microtus > Microtus ochrogaster. Next base: position 5,638,282 of record NC_022035.1, on the reverse strand, counting down.
TCCATGTATATAAGAGATGCCTTTATCACAATTAGCTTTAGTAGTATGGGGAACAGAAGCATTTGTAAATTAGAGACACAAAAAGTTGGCAACTGGACATGTAGAATGAGAAGTTCAAGGTCATCCTCAGGTACACAGTGAGTTCAAGACCAACCTATGCTACAAGAACTATGTGTTGAGAGAGAAAGACAAAGACAGAGACAGAAATGGAGAGATATAGAAACTTCGAGAGATAAACAGAGAGAACAGACTATCACCACCAGCATTTACTCAGTTTCACCTTTCTAAACTCCAAGATTATTCTAGACCCTTTACTCCGAAGCCTGGGACAGATATGTCCCAGGGGCCTTACTTCATGCTTTCACAGTGTCCTGATTCCCATGGGCTAAACTCAGTCCTACATAGATCAGTTATGAATCTTCTCTTTTGAGAAGCATGCTTTAAATTTCAGTCATCATATGTAAATGAAAATTTTAGTAAATTTTAAATCACAGTCCTGGAATTCATTTTTGTAACATGCTCACTTACTTAAGACAACACCAACTTAACAGTATCTCTGTGTTGATTGACAAAGCTGGTATGTGGAATATGAAAAGCAAAAATAATTAACATCTTAGTTTTTTTTTAAATTTATTTATTTATTGAGGATTTC
>NC_022035.1:5595674-5637073 GCF_000317375.1 Microtus ochrogaster | reverse complement strand
CCTGAATATTAACCTTCATCAGGCGATGAAAGGAGACAGAGACAGAGACCCAATTTGTAACATCTTAGTTTTAACAAGTTATACATGTATAGAAGAAAATGTTAAAGTTTAAAAAATGTAACTGTATGCTGCATTGTAACACAATATAATAAATCCATTCATTACTTTGGAGGAATACATAACTATAAAGAAAATATTGCTTTTAGAATATAAACTAAAGAACTCCTATTGATGAGTAACCAGAAGAAAAATGATCCACCTCATAAAATATTAGATAACAAGAAGTATAAACATTTGTGTTAGAACCTATGTGCTTAACCAGTGCTCTGCAAACAATATTATTTTACAGTGCAACTAATATAATAAAGAAAGCATAACAGTATCTCCAAATAAAACAACAGCTATAACATAAATCTAAATCTGATATAGCATAAAAATTTATACAGTGATTACTTTGGGAAGAATTAAAAGACACATTGCATTTCTTCTAAAATTGTCAAGTCAGTTTCTAGACTAATTAATCTAATTAAATCTAAAGTTTTTAAGATTCAGTATCATTGCTTATGAATTGATTTGGAGTGTCAACGTGACCACTTAAGAGATTCTGGGCTGGTAAAGTGTTGTATTTGCCTAGTGCCACACAAGAGCTAAGGCTTTCTTCTGCTGGAAGAGAAATCAAGGGCTGGGTTTATTTTGCTTATAGTAGACTGAAAATGTCTTTGGAGATGCTATCAACAGCAGTTGGGTGCCTGGGTCAGGAAAAAGAGAGACATGTATGTAAATGACTGGTGGACAAGGTGGATCAAAAAGGCAAATTGTAGATTGTAGGGTGCTTTCTGGGTTTTGTTTCTTGTGTTTGTTGATATTTACTTATTTTTTTTAAAAAAAGAAAACAAACTATACTTTTCATTATACATACCAATCTAAGTTCCCACTCCCTCCCCTCTTCCCATTCCCTCCACTTACCCCCCTACCCCACCCCCATCCAACCCTCAGAGATGGAAATACACATTGTTTTGTAGAAGGTCTAAGGACCTCCTTACTACATCTAGGCTGAGCAAGATATCCATCCAAAGAGAACAGGCTCCCAAAAAGCCAGTACATGCAGTAGGGATAAATCCTGATGCCACTGCCAATTACCCTTCAGTCTGCCCCAGCCATGCAACTGTCAACCACATTCAGAGTGACTAGTCTCGTCCTATGCTTGTTCCCTCCCAGTCCAGCTGGAGTTGGTGAGCCCCGATCAGCTCAGATAGACTGTTTCATTGTGTGGACCAATCATGACCTTGACCTCTGGGGCAACTGCTGCCATTTTTGTTTCTTGTTTTTGTTTTCTCTGAACCTAAAGTCTCTTATGTTTCTCCTAGACATTGGAATGGGACCTTATTTTTTCTAAAGATTTGGGAATTTACAACAGGGTAGTTCTGCATACTCCCTGACACTCACATGCCAGCCTCTCCACCCTTTGGCATGGACTAAACTTTATTGCAAGAGACCGTGCTTAAAAATAAAAGCAAGAGTAGTGAAATAAAATTATGAAGTTGTTATACTTTTCCTTTAGGAAATTGTGATATAAAAAATAGAATCTACAGCTCTTAGAGATGTTATTTCTTTAAAATGTTTTGAATAAAGAAGTGATGAGCTCAAAAGACTGGTGATCTATTAAAGCTGAAAGAGCCAAAAAATCCATACATAAATGTGAGCCTTTATGAAGTCCTACATTTAATATTTTCATAAGATAAAATGTAACAAAAGACCAGGTTATAGACACTTTAAAAGAGTGTCTACAGAAGCATGTCAAACAAGAGCTTCTGACTCTTCTTCAGGGAGTCAGCACTTTCTTCAAACTCCTTGTATGAGTGTTACTCAGAAGCCTGAGGATTTAGTCTTTGACAATCAGAACTTCATTCTCTGACAACTTTGATAGGTAATTGTCAAACATAAGGTTGGAGTTGGCATCATGGATCAAGATAAATTATGTCAGGTTGGGCAAATATAGGCTCCACACGTGCTAATGAAATATTTAGAAAAAATGTACACTACTTCTAAGACTGACTTACTATTTTGCACTTACTGATTTCCCCATAGGTTGTATTTCATACCAATTGCATATGATAAAGCAAATATGACAGTCATGATACAGACTATGTAAATTAACTTCTCGTGGAAGCATGAACTCAATTAAAATTGAAACCATTGAATAAAGCGCAAAGGAGCATGGGGATGATGTCACAGAGAGAAAACATTGCTGTAAATAAAAGTATGGATTAATGAGTGGTTCTCTTGTCTCAACTTTTCTGTTTGTTGTGCTCAGCTGACTAATTATAAACATCACAGACTACAAAGGAAGAAATGAGCTACCGGTGACAGGTGTGACTGGACTACTGAACACAATTTAAAAGGGCTCATCAGGCACATACATCATGATTTTATTCTGGCTGTTAAGACAAATAAATGGTGGTATAAACTTATCCTATTATTATAAACAATGGCTTTATATCATTCTATGAGAATACTCAAAACTTTCCTGGAAACAGTTCAGCTGCTATAGGAATTTGGTGCAAAATCCTTAGTCATGACCTTGTAAGTCATCAAAAATTAAATTCTAAATATGAATAGGTTCTTATATATGACAGTTATTTATATAAGGCATAATCAAAAGGAGACTACCCTCTCTTAGCAATAACTCAGCAGAAATAGTAAAGCAGATAAAAACGAGAGTTATTTATTATGGATAAATTTAAAGCATGTGTCAAGGTGAAGTTGAAAGAGAACAAGGTAGCCGTAATGTACAACATTGATTTTTTTTCATCCATTGAAAGGGATAATTCACTTACATACACCTTTGGAGCTCACAAATGCTTGAAAACATCAAGTTAAATATAAGCTCTGAAAGACAGGCTATAAGATATCTCTCAGAATTCTAACACTGAGTCTTTTGTCCTTCAAAGGACTTCACCGTGTTTCACAAGTGTTCCTTTCACCTCGTGCCATAATCCTTTCCTTTGAAAATCCAGATGTGGAGACTGAAGGGATAGCTCATTCTGATTATGTCAATCATGAAGATAGCCTCGGTACCATCTCTTATTACATCTTCTGGGGCTACTACCAGATTATAAATTGAAAAAAAAATTGCCATGTTATCTCTGTTAACCTTAGAGAGCTGAATGACTCCTCCTTGTTTGTAAAGCTATCTAATTGCTAATCTATAATCCTTTTAATATGTTATGTTTTCTGATTGATCTACTGCCAGCTGACCTTACACTGCCCATAGCTATATTAATCCTATTATTCACATCCTATTATAGAGTATCACTGAAACTATGTAATGAGTTCTAGAAGGCTGGGCTGAAAGACTCCAATAATAATGATATTACACTAGTATTTACTCTTTTATTTTTAATTACCATGCCCATGACAATATTAATTGTAATCAGTAATGTTCAACATTTCTCTTTTCCTTACTTATCTTGGAGCTGTTACTGCGTACTATGTGTTTGGATAGAAGACAGTTTACATATGCCATTACCATATTTATTGTTTGGATCCATCTGCATAGTAAATCAATTCACTGTAATATATTTAGAGATTAAGTCCTATAGCAAAATATGGGACATGTAGAATAAAGTAAGGTTTATCAAGACTAGATAGACTATTCTAGCAAAAGGTTTACATTTTGAGTTCCTGATGTATTCACAAACCAGTTAATCCCCTAACAGGATGGATAAGTCTTATCTTGGATGATAAGATTACTTGTAAAGGGAAGTACATTTTCTTTTGAATTAATAGCTCATATGAAAATAGATATATCTTCAGCCTGAAAAACTATGATAACTTGCCATCAACTTTAGTCTAAAGAGAAGCTAAAGAGATGTAAGAGAAGTAATGGGTTTTTAACTCCAATAAAACAATTTGATGATGATACTTTTCTCATTAAAAAAATCTTTAAATATAAATTTACATTTAAAATAAAAAATTATAGTTGACAGTTTTGTTACACTTAATGAATGGGGGAAATTTAGATCCCACTGAAGAAAAGCAAGTTTTGGTAGAACCAAGCCAGTATTAAACATCAGTGCATCTTAGAAGGTAGCCAGTGACTAATGTATTAATTTGAGGTACTTCTCAATGTCCCTGCACCTCGCCTTGCCAAGATTGCTCAAACACTACCACTTTTCCCATCTAAAGTCCACATTGTCCTCTGATACACACACTTCCTCGCTCTGTAGACTAATCCGTATGAACGTATTAGCTCTATTTAATGACAGGTGTCTCAGGTCAATTTCTGTTTTCTACTCTCATCTACCTCTATGTCAACAGAAATACCACCAATTAGCTTCCTTCCATGTGATTGTAAAGAAGCCAGAAAATGAAGATGCCCAGTAAAATGAAAATTTAGTGCATAAATATTACATACAACATTATTATACGAGGAATCCCTTGTTCATTTGGAATTTAGTTTAACTTAGGATCTTGTATCATTTTTTACTAAGTCTGACATTACTAGACAAGGGGCATGAAAGTTTAAGAACACAGTATAGAAGGAATAGTATAGACCTAAGTTTGATTCTCAGAAGCAATAATCCAGAAAAAAGAGAACTGACAGCAGCTACTTGTTCCTTAACTTCCATGAGCACACCATGGCATATGCACACATTCAAGAACACACTAGAGAGAGAGGGAGAGAGAGAGAGAGAGAGAGAGAGAGAGAGAGAGAGAGAGAGCGCAAAGTCACAAAAAAAGTGACTGAGGGAATTATTTTATTTGAAAACAACCTTATTTTACATATCAATCCAAGTTTCCTCACCCCATCTTCTCCCAAGACTACCTCCTATCCACTTCTTGAGAGAATGAAGGGAGAGAAGAAAGTCTGTCACATCACTCGAGGCAAGGTTGAATTCCCACTCCATTCCCTATCTAAGCTGAACAAGGCATCTTTCCATAGGAAATGGGATCCAAAGAGCAAATTCATAAACTAGGGAAAAATACTGATTCCACTGCTAGTGAGTGGCTCCACAAACTGCCCATGCCACATAACTTATCATCCACATTCAGAGGGCCTAGTTTGGTCTTATGCTGGTTCACCAGCTGTCAGTCCAGAGTCAGTGAATTCCTACTAGCCTGGGTCAGCTCTTTCTGTGGGTTTCCCCACCATGATCTTAACCCCTTTGCACATAATATCTCTCTTCCCTCTCCGTGGCTGGACTCCAGGAGTTTGGCCCAGTGCTTGGCTGTGGGTCTCTGCATCTGCTTCTATCAGTTACTGGATGAAAGTTATAGATGACAGTTAAGGTAGTCTTCAATTTGATTACAGGGAAGACCATTTTAGAAACCTTCTCCACCAGAAATGATAGCCTCAACAACGTGTGTGTGGCTCCAAATATAAAGCAAAAACAGATAAAACAAAGAACAAGGAAGAATGTATGCTTCACAGATAATGGGTACTTAGAACTTTAAGAATAAAGTTCCTTCTTTGTTACCTTTGCATTAATGTGTTTTTCTAGTTTTTGATTTTTGAGACAGTTTACAGCACCCTAAATGCACTTATCCAGTTGAGATTGATGCATGTGGACTCTGTCACTATAATTGTCCCAATCAAGATATATATTTTCCTAATCATAGAAAACAGTCTGTACTTCCTCCCTACAGTCAGCCACAAAGCTCAAGCAGGTCATTTTTTGTTTGATTCTTCTAATGAAAACTGTAATTTTTGTTTTGAGTTTCATGTAAGTTGGTTCATTTCAGTCATTTCTCCTGTGCTCCTCTGTTTTTTTTTTCTTCAGACTACACAGTTTTTTGAAACTCACCTGTATCACTGTGGGTGACATACTTGTCATTACCAATGGTGTTTCACTATATGAAAATATTATATTTGCCCTTTCCCTTCCATGAATGTGGATGTTTGATAAATAATCAGGGGGAATAATCAGCTATTTTTATAAAAATCTGCTAATCTATATTATGTACAATCCTATATTGACAAGCATCTTCTTAAATGCCACAAAGTAAATATTTTGGACTTTTGACAGCCATATGCCACAGAAAATCATTTCTGTCAAACTATAAAAGCAGCCAAAGACAATATGTGAGTCATGTCTGCTGTGATAATTTGCGCTATAGATTTGTGTCCTCAAAGTGTCCTTGGTTGGAGGAAGTTTGGAGCACAGGATAGTAATTTGGGGATTTGGAAATTTTTTTAATTTTTAAGGAATTTAAGGTTTTATGAGGTTGTAATATAATCATATTGCTTTCTCCTTCCCTGTTCTCCACCAAAGCATTCCTATGATGACCCCTTGTTCTATTTCAAATTCATTACCTCTTTTTCTTAATTGTTATTAAATGTGTGTGTGTGTGTGTGTGTGTGTGTGTGTGTGTGTAAACATGTGCCTTAATGTGAAGATCCTTTGACACTTGTCATGAATTCATTTGTCAGGTTTTAAGGATCCTAAATTTGAGACCATATGTGTTTAGTGTGTTCACAGTTGTTAAAAATATGAATAATTCAAATGTATTTAAATGCACAACATGAGTAATGAGTGATCAAATAATAATATCAGCATTTAGTATGGCCTCTGTCTACTTACCATTAATCACCATATTTATTACTCATGAATCCAGTCCAGGAAGCAGGTTAGGTTTAAGTATCATTAAGAATTAAAAAACTACATCAGTACACTTTCACCTTTGTTAAGTTTCCTATGATTGAACACTAAGAGAATAGTTAATTTTTTCTAACTATAGTACTGTACATTTTCACAAAAAAGTCATAATTATAAGATGTGGGGCTCCACCGATGTCTTCATCATAGCCCAGTAACAGATAATACATTTCCCCCTGTAGAGAATATTATTTCGGGTAGTATGACGAAAGAGTCAGGGGCTTTGATTGATCCAAGCCACACTCGGTACTGAGCCCCTACTGAGTTCTGCGTTGCTTTGTTTAGATCTTTTCAAAATCATCATTGTGTGAGGAAATTGCCCGTATGACTTAGAGTCACATGAATATTGTTCTACCAACCATATGGATCTTCGGAAAGGGTGTCATTTTCTTTGCCGTCTAACATGTCCTGCCAATTAAAGCATGGGACACTGACAGAGTAGCAGTAACTGTCAACTGCTTCAAGCTAACATTGCGCTGTACCCAAAGAGCAGATGAGACATTGGCCCTGATTTTCGTCCTTGATAGTGTAAAGTCTTAGAACAATCTCATATATTTCTATGAAATATGTCAATGCTTTATTTATGGGAAGCATGACTCATTTGATAGACATATCACAATAAGGCTTACATATACCAACAAGATTTCTAATCAAGAATTAGCTGCTTGTATTGCTTTGTTAATTTGTTTTGTTTGTATTCTTTTAGTTTTTATATTAATTTTGATTTTTTTTATCTAGTATCAAAGTTTCCTTTTGAATTTCTGATATCTTCCTCAACAATGAGATAAATGAGAGTATATTTCAGATAAGACCACTTATCTACAAAAATGTATCCTTCTAAATTATACTCCTCATTAGTTTAGAGGCATTCGCTATGAAACACACAGAGACTGTTGGTGTGGGAGGTCCTTCTATAGATGTGTTACTTTTATTGGTTAATGAATAAAGAAACTGTTTTGACCTGTGCAAGGCAAAATAGAGCTAGGTAGGGAAAACTAAACTAAATGCTGAGAAAGAAGGTAGAGTCAGGAAAAGCCATGCAGTTGCCGCCAGGGACAGATGTGCTGAAACCTTGTCAATAAACCACAAGCCTCATGGTAAAGTATAACATAATAGAAATGGGTTAATTTAAGATATGAGCTAGCTAAAATGACACTTAAACTATTGGTTAAACAGTATTGCAAATAATATAGTTTCTGAGTGATTATATCGGGTCTAAGCAGCCTGGAAAAATGAGCAGCATCCCCCAACAGATTATAAGTGTTCTTTGTATTTGATTGTGCTGACATTTATGTTCAGTTCCAGAATTGTGTGCTTCATATATTATTATAATCCAAAATAATAATGTTTTGGGATGTTTGTTGTATAGAATCATTTTATTTTTATGATTTTAAAAATCATAAAACAAATTCAATAATGCACTAGTTCACCCATGTAATTCTTTTAGCATGCTCTAAGCCACAGAATCATTTTTCACATTCAAATATGTTTATAGAATAAACCTTTTCAGATACATAGATGGCTGATTACTCTGAATTGCGCTAAAGAGTCTCTGAAATATATTATTATGTAACTTTTAGATTAAAAGATGCTTGTGAATGTTTATGACTACCTAATATGGGAATTGATCGATCTAACAAGCTTAAACTGCATTACATTCCATGAAAATGGTTAGAAGCTTGAGGCAAGCCATCAAATAGAAATAGCAACATTAATCAAAACATGACTCTCCACAATAATTGAAGTTTTCATATGTATAAATGTACTGAAGCAAGGCAGTCAGTGAACACTGAATTCTCTGCTGAATAAGCAAGCTTACAATTCCGTGTGTTTTAGTAGGGAGGATCTCCTTAGAAATAGTTTCTTTGAAGTCAAGTTCCACTATTACATAATCCTGGATGTTTTGCTGCATATTTTAGGTCAACAAATACTTATTCACTGGAGGTCATGATAACCTTCAGTATTTATGCTTTCTTTGGATCATAAAACTTTCAACCACTAAATTTCTTACTTTGCTATTGTAATGTTAAGTAGTCATATTGATCTACATTCCTCATTAAAATCGTAATTGCTGGCTAGTCACACTGAAAACAACACCTTTCAAGTTGAAAATTATAAGGATAAAATTACTAAATGCATATGAGTCAAATAGATGGACCTTATCTATGCCATTGTTTTAAACCAGTAAATTCAACATTAATATACATACTTAGCTGTCTAGAACTTGAAGGAAAATAGCCATTGTACTGTCATTCATTACTCACTTTTGTTCAGGTGTGAGGACTTCGTTTGTAAACATATTTCAAAGCTTTCAAGCATTTCATGGTGAAATATGCTCCTCTGGCTCTTAACTTTGCATTGTTCTCTTGCTGCTCTATCTGCTTAGATTTCCAACCTCTTTATGCTCTCGATATCAGTGACCACAGGTGGCTGTCATACACTCTTCCATGTCACCAGACTTGCTCCCAATTTCCTATGCCTTTTATTGCAAAATGTATTTGCTTTCTTTTATGTGGGTTATATAGGCTTCCACTAGCTCAAGCCAGATAGCAAGCCGTGCAGTTAACATTGCAATAACTTTTCCATGAGTTCATGCCTACATTGATGTTATTTGTGAAAATATCCACTTCTCACTGTATAAAGAGCAAGTATAGCTTAGTACCAGAATATATTAAAAGTTCCTTAGAAAGTTCTATTGTCTCTTTATTAATTGCTATCCTATGTAATCTCTAGCAATCTAAGTACAACTCGGAGATGTCAGTGAAGTGTCACTCTGGGAAATACTGACCAGGATGAGCCCATCTGCCAAACAAAGCCTGTACGATTCACAGGTTTATGTAAATCTCTAGCTGATTATCTCTTACTGAGAGGCATTAATGAGAGTTATAAAATAGGAAGGTCTAAATTAGAACACAAATATTTTTCATGACAATAGAAATGCAAATATGTTTCTAATAATGTTTGCTATTTATAGATATTCAACGCTAGCTGCACTAATAATTATAACACATTTTTGCAATCTCCCTTTCAATAAATTATTGTACAAGAATAAAAGTCATGTATATAAGAAAAGTTCCAACCTATAATATCTGACTCTTTCATAAAAAAGAGAATTTGATGTTCAGCAAAAAATGGCATTACATTAATATAAGTGCTCATTTCAATTTAATCTGTAAGTACCAAAATTTCTTATAATGTGTTCTGGGAGTTGAGAATAAAACCTGGAAGAGAAATTGCTGATGTTTTTGTACTCTGTATGCACCCACAATAGTTAATTAATTTATATTATTGACCTCTATATTGTCAAAACAGTGAAAACTTCAAAATAGTCCTAGTCATACATGTCTATAATCACAGAATTGGTGAAGTGGAGTCAAGAAAGGAGTTCAAAGCTATTCTCAGTCACATATCAAGTTAAACAGCAGTCCTGGCTACATGAGACTCTGCCTCAAAAGCCAGAAAAGTCAAGGAAAGAAAGTTGAAGGCAGACCATACCACCTCTCTTCTTTACCTTCTCTACCTCTGTGCACATTTGAGAGTTGTTGATATTATTGTATTATAAAGCTTTAAAATGAAAATAGCAAATATTATTTCTCTAGACCTATCAAATAATAGATAATATGTTTTTAAAAACAAATCCCTTGGCACAATTTGGAATTTTGAAGTGTAATAGAAAGAAGATATATTTATGGTATAGAGTTACATTCTAATTTTGATTGTGTCCAATCTTTCCACAGAAGAGAAGACTGTACCAGCATTTAGCATCTTCCTTGAAGATATATAGAGAGTTTTACTGTGGCTAGTATAGCATAACTAGATTGCAAGCTCTCCCAGTAATTCTTAGCTGAAACGCTGTATTAACTGTAAGATTCATTGTGAAAACCATTCTCTGGTAATGTGCTTCCCTTTCAGATTAACAGGTTGAGGAAACATTAAAAGGAAGAAAATTTTACAAATAGTATGAACAAAACAGAACACTTATGGCCTCATTTTGTTTTCTTATCAATTGTAAAAGGACTGGAAAAAATGAGAAACAAAATATACAAGTTGAGCATGATAACTTAGCTAGGCAAAGGAGTCCTCTTATGGTTGGTGAAATTGTAATTTTCTCATCTGAATAGTTACTATCTATTCCAATAGAGAATTCAATTACAAGCACAAGTGGAATAAAACATCAATCTAAATAATGGATTTAAATCTGGGATAGAAGACAAAAATAGATACATGCATTAAGATATGTTAATTTTGGTGTTCACATAGTATTGTAGTATGTTTTAATGAACTTTGACAAGCTGGAAACAGTCAACATTAACAAAAATAATAGATGGGTTATTTTGTGTAGCCAGATGTTAATTTATAAGCAGTGATTATTGTACTTCTTATCATGCATTTTTAAAAAACCTCAGTGATATAAATTATTCTGAAAGAATGCGCATGGAGTTGGTGCTACCATGGAATGTAACAACATTCTAGAATGGAAAAAGAAACAGAACAAAATAAAAGAGATACCAAGACATTGTTTTTATATACGGTCTTAAAAATTCCAATTGAATCTATGAAATGTTGGGGGAGCTCTAGGAAAATCATCGTGTTGCCCTTGCCAATAGCAAGGCCCATCAGCTTAATGGAACCAACACTCAGGTTCCAAGTGGATGGAATGACATAGATCAGAGCACCCCAAAAGATGGCTCAATGTAAATGTGACTTTCTCAACAGAAAGACGAATTATACTGAGAATTAAATAAATTTTTAATATTTAAACTGTCAAAATATAGATGCAACATAGATCATTCAAAACTGATTTGAATTAAAAGGTAAATAATGATAAACTTCCCTCAGCCCATTTTGGAGGTGTTTTATCAATTCAAATTGATTTGTAACTATAAAAACTTTATTCTGTCTTTCAACACTATAGAAACCAAATAAATAAAATCATGGACACATGATGAATTATCATGGATGAAACTAGTCTTTAAAGGCACTTTTCTCATAAATGCAGCATTTTTTTTTCAGGGAAACTAGAGATACTACTTGGGAATCATAGCTACTAACATCCTATATTTAAATTCTCTTTGTTCACTGGTGACCAACCCATGTTTACCACTTAGTTGAGAAAATAATAGATTAAATGTTAGGTTCTATATGTAAGAAAAAAAAAGCTCAAATTTTTCTCTTAACTGCTTAGCCCATTCTAAATGGGTATTTACCAAACTTTGGGAAAGCAGGCATTTAATAATTTTTCTTTATAGCTATCAGAAAATTTATTTTAAAAAATCAAATCTCTGAATATTATAAGAATATAATTTGGCTTTGTTTCTATATTCTTGTAATTGTTTAGATATTTAAACATTTTCCTATTGAATTTGTGGTACAGAATGCAACATATGGCAAGCTTTTTAAATATGAGCGTCCTGCTGTGAAGAGGCAGTTTTAAATCCCTAGTCAAAAAAAGTCATATTTTAAGTCAACAGTTTCCAACATGTGAGTCCTGATCCCTTTGGGGAATAATTAAGTGACCCTTTCACATGGGTCGCCTAAGACCATTGGGAAACATAGATACTTACAATACAATTCATGACTAGCAAAATTATAGTTCTGAAGTAGCAACAAAAATAATTTTATGGTTGGGATCCCCACAACATGAGAAAGTGTACTGAAGGGTCACAGTGTGAAGAATCACTGTTTTGAATGAAGATGGAAGAAAAACCTCAGGTTCTCAGAGTATGAGGTATTATGCAATTTTTTTCAGCTTGGGAGAGGAAGCCATCAAGATTGATTTGCATTACCCCTTTATTAAAGGGACAAAGGACTAGTACTACTCCACTGCACACTGATGGCATGATTTGAGTTAACCCTTTAGTGTCTTAGTTTCCTAAACTAGAAGCCATCCTCCAGAATATTTGTGGCGTGACTTTGTCAATGTTGCTGATTCATGGTACTTATTACATGGTGATTTGTTCACTCCAATCTCATTGTACCCCCCAAAAAGTTTAGAATGTGTTGTAGAGTTCCACACACCCTAGACATGCGTAATGAAAATCAAGAACATCTGTTTCAGACTAGACATGGACCATGAAATCTGTGCATATAGTTAGGAAGAGTGCTGGTGCCACAAGCCTCAAATGAAGACTGTAGGAAGAAGCCACTAAGCAGAACTCTCATAGCCTTAACACTTAGGAGCTTTTTGTCCCTCCCTGGACACCTACATTTCAGAAAATGAAAACATTTCAACTCATTTCAACTCCCTGACATTCCTTTCTTTACATTTTTATTCATATTTTCCTCTAATGCAGCTAAAAAGTAACTCTTGAGAATAAATGCTCCTACACTTCCAGTCTCTTTTTATCTCTTTCTTTGGTGGATGTGACTTGGAAACTGATGGAAGATTGCAATCTCCACTGTGGCATCTCTCCTTTCCTACTATCCCATTGGACAGTATTTCTTTAGACTCACAATCTAGCAGAAAAAGCACCTTGAATACACAGCCTGACACCATTTTCTCATTTCCCATCCGAGCTATCTCCAAACCATATCACTCTGATTTTTTTTTTCTCCCACCACTGTGTCAGGGCTATTTAGGGAAGATTACGATTGTATTTTATTAAGTGGAGTGAGTGCAAAACACAATAGGGTTTTTGGCTTTGTATTTCCAATGTCTCAGAATTAACAAAACTCAGTTTACTTCTTAGTCCTTGAAATATTCTCCTCCCTGCCATAGAGCATCCAAATCCTTTAGTCTTTTCAATAGCTGAGTTTTATTCAGAACCTTTACTTTTTGTTTACATGTTGGAATTGATATACATTTTTCCCATCTTCTCTTATTTCAAAATAATATCAAAAATGCCACAGCCTTAAAGGCTACCATCTATCTACTCGTGGTGCTTTACTATACCTTCATTCTAAATATTCATTCCAACCTTTGAAAAGTCATGTATCACACCACATTGTTGTAAACCATCACTGTCAGAGTGCTCATCTTATTGGCATGCTCTTCCTCTTTCTGAAGTCATGAATATAAGTTCTTATCTCACACTTCCTTCCCATGCCACTAAATGCAGAGCCTAAGCAGTACTGCGTGACAAGTGTAAATATCCTAGGCTCCCTCTGTCTGCATTCTAACTGGGGCAAAGGTGACCACTTCCTATCCAGCCTCACTACTGAGCTGAGATTATCAGGATGTGAGATTCTCAAATGTGACTTTTCTGGATCTGCATAAATATCCAATGTTTTTTAGCACCCAGCCTCTGAGGCGATTATTAACCACAGGAGTGTTCGGACTCTAGTTTCTTTCTTGTCTCATCAGTAGGAGTAAGAGAGTATACATGTCTGAATAACACCCAATTTTTCTGTCTATAATTCCAAAGATCATAAATCACCCAGGGAAAAAACATCTGAGTTGATGTATCTGCTTGGTATACATTGTATTTTTTTGAGTACTTACTTTATACTGGTCTCCTTTTTCACTAGCTCTCTACTGTATATGACTTCTAATCAGGAGGCATAAGGATATCAAACTTTCCCGGAAAGCACTTGAAGCTTTTGAAATGAAGTCATGTTTTTAGAGTGGAAGTTAATTCAAAGTTAGCTTATGCTTTTCATCCCCAGAGTGGGATAAGTAAGTGTGCAATTGATTTTAATTTAATATTCATGGTATATTACAGCTGCTGGAGAATATAAGGGACTTTTTTTTTATAGGACAGAAAGCACAGCCTGGACCTAACCTCACCCTTAGAATTGTTGCTAGAGTTGCAAGGACACTTTTGAATTCCAAACAACTTTTATATAGAAAATAGCTATAAAAATACATTTTAAGAGACAGTACCCACATAAGAAGACATTCAAAAGCAGCTGTGGCTGATGTTGACTTCAAATAGAGTTTTATCTCCATGTCACAATGTCCATGAAAAATTGATGCTCCTCATACACATTTCTGCCTGAGTTGATTCTACCCAGATCATGCTGTGTCTGACTCTTCCTCATCATTCACTTTCTGGTTCAAACGTAGTTTCCTAAAAAGAATGAAATGTAATGATTTCTTTCTGTTTTGAAAATCCTGGCCAGTCTAATACTTTTTAGATGGCCCAGTATGTTCTCCAAATAGTGGTCATCTTACTCATCCCCCAAACCCAGGTATTGGGATTAAGGCACATGATATCAGTGACTCAAAGAGTTATTTTTAGGATCAACCATCTGTCACTAACTTGTCTCTTCCATAGCCCGTGTTATTATGTAGTATTGTGACGGTGGATGCTATAAAATAATCCCACCCTAGCTCAGAAATGAGTATAATAAGGGGTTATTGATTTAGGGGTAGACTCACAGACTACAGTCCTCTGCACGAATGAGGAACAAGAACCAAATCCAGAAGACAGTAGAGAGAGAGCAAGTGCATGTTTTATGTTGGCGTTTATAGTATAAGATGCCATGCCCAAGTGGACTGGTATCTTAAAGGCTACTGCCTGAAGGAGTTCCCACAACAGTATTGAGCCGTTTTAGCTTGTTTTTCAACTTCCCACAAAAGTAAAACACTCAAGAGTAAGCTACATGACAATAGGAACATTGCATTTATCACTTTTCTGTTTCCTCTCTTCCTTACACGTACATTTGGCCAACATCTTTGCTATTCTAACACAGAGAGGAACACATAAGAGTTAGTTTTCTCATTTATAAAATGAGGCTACTGAAAGCAAACATACAAGAAACAGTATGCAAACAAAACAGTGTATGATTATTGATATATATATACACATACATATTAATATATATGTATAATATATATATATATATATCAAATAACAATTACTAGGAAGAGTCACCATAATTTTGAAAGAAAGCAGGGAGGACAAGTACATAAGAGTACTTAAAAGGAGGAAAGGGAAGGGAAAATTATGTAAATATATTATTTATGCATGCACATTCCAGAGGACAACCTCAGATGTTGCTCCTCATTACTGCCCATCCTATCCTTGAAGGCAGTGTCTTTCACTAGGCCAAAAATAGGCTATGATTGCTGGCTAGAGAGCCTCAGATATCCACACATCTCTGCCTCCCCAGTCCTAGGATTATAAGTCTATGTCACCATATCTGTCATTTCTATGTCACTGCTGGAACTCAAACTCAGGTCCTGATGTTGGTACAACAAGCACTTTATCCAATAAGCTGTCTCCCATTTCATAAAAAATATTTTTAGCCGCACAGGTGGCGCAGAGGCTAAGAGCACCAACTGCTGTTCCGAGGTCCCAGGTTCGAGAACAGCTCGCGCTCTATATAAATAATGGGAAAAAAAAAGAGTTATAAAAAAAAAACTTGAAAAAAATTTTGACAGTAAAAATAGAAGTGCTTCAGCAATCAGGTCTTTTACACCTAATGTAAGAGTTATGCCAACTTTATTAAATTTTTAACGGAAAAATAGAAAAATTAAAGAGAAAACAAGAAACATATGACCTAGCTTTACTTTTGATCTTCAAATTGGTAGAGATTTATCTTTTCTCAGTAATAAAATGAGTTGGCTGCAAGTCACTTAGGAGCAAATAAAAATAATGTAAGAACTAATAATATGCTTGTGAACTGAGTTTAGTGGCACACACCTTTAATCCTATCACTTGGGATGCTCAAGGCGATCTTGATCTACAAAGTGAGTTCTAGGACAGTCAGAGCTACATTGTGCGACCTTGTCTTGAGAAAAAGTGAGAGAAGGAGAATGTTTGTGGTGGCACATTTTGTTTTTTTAAAACAGTTTTAGTTCAAAAACACAAAGTATGTTTTTAGCAAGCTGGACCATTCCACGGGGTACTGGAGAAGGACAAGACAAGGAAATGCATAAAGTCAGAGAATGTTTTAGGCCATTATTTATCATGATTACCTGAATACACAAATCATAGCAAAGACTTTTCAGGTAATATAAGGGGATCTTTTGTCCTTACTCTGATTTAGATACATCTGTCAGAGAAGGAACTTTCTTGCTCTATATGTCTTGCCAGATCGTCCAAAACAGGAAGAAGAAACACTTTGATCTGTAGTTCTTACGAATGCAAAAATGTCTCTCACTTTCCTAAGGGAATTTATAAATAGTTTCCTTTTTTCACTCGGCTGTTAAAAGCTAAAAGACATATAGTTTGTATTTAGGGTTTAATGATTATTGAATGGCCTATGTTCATTATATACAAACATTATATTTTTGCTTGATATATATGACTTACTGAAGCCAATGTAGATAGACAAACTTTATTTTCCTCACTACATGAAGCACTTATCACTGCTCCATTTTATAAAGGTTTTTATTTCTTTGTGAGACATCATTCCTCTTGTTTCTATTTTCCCATGTCATGCATCTATTTTTGACATATGTAGGTATATACATCTAGTACAATAAAGGCATGTAAATCACAAGGTACTTCCTGGCTGATAATAAAACTGTGTGACTGCTTCCGAAGCTTCTGTCTATCTTTGAGTATTCCCAGAACCTTGCCCACATCCGTCTGGGCTACCCAGTGGTTTCCTTCTTGAACATTATTGACATGTCTCCGATTGAATTAATTCTCTTTGGTATTCTTATTAAAGCAGATACCAGGTTTATTTCTCCTTGACTCCCAACCCAGTATTGTCATCACCACTGATCAATGGAAGAAAGCTACTAGTCATCTTTACTGTTAGTTACTTTACTTAGAGTATTCCTTAAGAAGATAGTTATCACTCTACAAACACTTCATATTGAAACT
The DNA here is from genome assembly GCF_000317375.1 of Microtus ochrogaster. Lineage (NCBI taxonomy): Eukaryota > Metazoa > Chordata > Mammalia > Rodentia > Cricetidae > Microtus > Microtus ochrogaster. The sequence continues at coordinate 5,619,697 of NC_022035.1, read as the reverse complement.
GCTAGATATATATGCATGAATTATATTCCTAGATGGACACTAGAAATATAATATCCTGAATTGTAAGAAGAATTAAACAACCACATTTATACGAACAAAAAGAATTAATCACCAACCAACATAACTCTAGAAAACATCTGAAAATACTGGTTTTTTTTTTGTTTTGTTTTGTTTTTTTATGAAAATACTGTTTTTTAAAATAGTTGAGTACTTCAGCAAAATAGCTACAACTGAGACAAAAGAGTGCTGAAAAGTGTGGCAGAGAGGTATTCATTGTGAACTTATAAATTTAAGTAATTCTGGAAAGTATTTCTTTAAGAGTTTTTTTGGTGTTGGCTATTTTTATTTTGGGGGTTGGGGGTATTTTGGGCAAGCATAAAATACAAGATGACTTTTCTGTCCCACCAGACTACTCACAAATAACCACACAGAGACTTTTTATTAATTAGAAATGCTTGATAGATAGCTTAGGCTTATTACCAACTAGTTCTTACAACTTATATCAACCCATTTCTATTCTGCTTCTTTGTGGCTCGTGGCTTGGTACCTCATTTTTTACACATCCTGCCCCCTCTTTGACTGGTGAGCCTGCCTTTCTTCTTCCCCAAGTTTTCTCAGTCTGGCTCCTCTGTCTAACCTATTCCTTCCTAGCTATTGACTAGTTGACTCTTTATTATACCAATGAGAGCAACACTTCTTCACAGTGTACCAAAGGATTATTCTACAGCAAGAAGTCAAGCATTTTATCACTGAGACCCATCCCCTACTTGGAATCTGCTTATGAATGAGTTCCTCTAGGCACTGGGGAACAAGATTTAAAAAGACAGCTCAGCTTAAACCTTCTTAGACTTCACAAATGTCTTGTGGTTTGTACCACTGTGACTCTCCCTATCTCTGTTGACTCACTGTCTTTTCTAAAACTGTTGTCATGGCACTTTGACCTTGTTCCTGTTGTCTTCTCTGTTTTAAAACACAAACCCCATTTTATCAGGCAATCTAGCTGTCTCTCAATTCAGCATAAGTGCTGCTTGTTTTCTCACTTTTCCTTATGTTAATTTCTTTTAAATATGTTTCTCCACTAACATGTGAAATTCTGAAAAGCCTATCCCTTCAAATTAAATGAGCCTGGATCACAGGGTATGACATACAAATGCCATGTCTGCTTCTTATTTTTTCATCAGAATTATTAAACATTTTTATCAAAATCCTTAGATTTTACTTTCTTCATCCTCAAACTCTGCTATATATAAACGAGAGAAAGAGAGAGAGAGAGAGAGAGAGAGAGAGAGAGAGAGAGAGAGAGAGAGAGAATATAAAGGATACTATAAGGTCCTGATGGCTTGAGAAGGCTATTTGTACTGCCTTTCCATTAGAGCTCAGTAACACGAAAAGTGAGTCAGGACACAATAGAGAGCTTAATATAAAGGTATTGTGGGAAGTGTTGAGTTCTTGTTCACCTCTAAGCTCTTTAGAATAGGTCATGTGATAGATTATCTCTGATGGGACAGGGACGCAAATATGGTGGTCAGGAATTTATGCAGTGAATCAGGTCAAAATGCATGACCTTCATCTTTAAAGAGCAGTGAAAACAATAAAGGTATATTTTCAGGAAGCAAAGGGAGATAGACAGGAGTTTACTGAACGTATTTTCTGTTTCAAAATTATTTAGCTAATCCCGTGACTTATATTTCTTATTCAGAAAAGATAGAGGAAATATCATTTGGAAAGTGAGACTATTGTGGCCCATAAATAAAATTGCATATCACCAAGAATAAGCTATAAACTTATTTTTTTATTTTTTTCAAAACACATGCCTTTGATGTATATTTGTGGGACAGTCTCATTCTGTTCACCAGGCTTGCTAGGAACTCACCTTATCGTCTAGGACATCCTCAGATTCATGGCAATTCTCATACTGCAGCCTATTGAGAGCTGGAATCACAAGTATGAGCCACCATGTCTGGAATATGTTTTTTCTATTCATTAAGTTTTGTGGAAATGCTTACTGTGGGATAATGCTCTTGTGCTCCAAAAATTTGTCATTTGTTTTGGCTTAATACAATGTTGATTGGCCAAAAACCAGGCAGGAAGTATAGGTGGGACAACCAGATGGGAGGAATTTTGGGGAAAGGAAAAGCTGCATTTACTACCAGATATAGAGGAAGCAAGATGAAAATTCTGCACTGAGAAAAGGTATCAAGCTACGTGGCTAATCATACATAAAAATTATAGGTTAATTTAAGTTGTTAGAGATGGTTAATAATAAGCCTGAGCTAATAGAACAAAGTTTATAATTAATATAATCTTCTGTGTTTTTCTTTGGGACTAAATGGCTGTGGGACCAAGTGGGACAGAAATTTCCATCTACAAATACTAAAATGCAGAATACAGTGAATAGCATGGCAGAAGGTGTGTGCTCTAAAAAATGAATATGGTGGGAAACAATCCTACAAATAAAATGAGGTTTGTAATAGTTTGGTATTTATTTTTTCCATTTGACCTTTTTTATAAAATTTCTATAGTCACCTGGTATCACTATCTTAATTGTATTAAAACTAACACTATACAGGTAACAGAGCTATATTACTACATGATTTAGAACAAAATATCTACTCTTACATGGTTATATTGATGAAACATTGTAGTTGTAGTCAGGAAACTAGTCTTCTTTAATCTCCTCATGTTTTGAACAGGATTATAGCTTCCTAGAATAGATTTTAATCATTATGCAAAAAAAAGTAATAATGGTTTGCTTCCAAAACATGATTGGAAAATATTCATAGCAATTTGACTTCATGGTCTTAATGAGAATGTAAAAAATATATAGATAAAATTTAGGAGAAACCACTGCTATCTTTTGGTTTCAAAACAAGAAAATGAAAGATTTTTAATCAGTGTTCACAGATGTTTAAATATTATTTCTTCACTTGAAACAGAGTAAAATAAATCTGTAAGATTCATTAAATAATGATAAAACTATAAAAGGTTGCGGTGATAGAATTAGTCACCATTAGATGACAGGACAAAAGTAGTTTTCTTGAGAAATAATCTTAATAGTGATAATTATAAAAATATAATAATTGAATAGATGAGCTCAATTGTACTACTGAGATATGGAAATATAAACAGTGTGGTATTGGAACAAAAACAGACATGTTGATCAATGGAATAAAATTGAAGACCCAGACATAAGTACACACACCAAGGAAAACCTGAATTTTCATTTAAAAAAAGCTGGAAATATACATTTAAAAAGACAGCATCTTCAACAAATGGTTCTTGTCAAACTTGACAGTTGCATGTAGAATAATGTAAATAGACCCTTATAATAATGCACAAAAATCAACTCCAAATAGATCAAAGATCCCAACCTAAAACAAATAAACTGAATTGGACAGAAGAGAAAGTGAAGGATACATTGTCACTGGAAAAGGTTTTCTGAACAGAATACCAATAGTACAAGCATTAAAAATATTTTTTAATAAATGGGACCTCATGAAACTGAAAAGCTTTTGCATGGAAAAGGATACCATTGTGTTCACAAAATAGCAAGATGCAGAATGGAAAAAACTACTTATTACATATCTAATAGAGGGCTAATATCCAAAATATATAAAGAACTAAAAAATGGATATCAAAAAAACAAAATAACTCAATTAAAAATAGGATACAGATCTAAACAGAGAATCTCAAAAGATAAAACTCAAATGGTTAAGAAACAAAGAAATGTTCAGCATCCTTGGTCATCAGGGAAATATGAACCAATATTGCTTTGAGATTTTATCTTACAACTGTCATAATGGGTAAGATCAATAAAACAAATGCCAGTTCATGCTGGTAAAGACATAGTAAATGGAGCACTCATTCATTGCTGGTGGGAGTGCAAACTTTCACGGCCACTATGGAAATCAATGTGACAGTTACACAGGAAGCTGGAAATAGATCTACCTCAAGATCCACCTATACCATTATTGGGTGTATACAAAAGGATACTTCATTCTACTACAGATACATTTGTTCTATGTATCTAACCACAGAGGTTAGGCATAGAGTAAGGACTAAGATGGAAAGAGGGGTCTCCCTAAGAAGATACTTTAGGTGGAATTTCTCTATGTCCCAGCAGCTACTTCATAATAAACACACTTAGCCTTATTATTAGTTATAAATGTTGACCAATAGCTCAGGCTTATTATTAACTAGCGATTACAACTTAACTTATTTCTATTAAGCTATGTGTTGTCCCTTGACTTGTGGTTTTTAACCTCCATCCCATTCTGTATGTCCAACTCGTTCTCTGTCTGGTTGGTGACATTTCTGACTATTTCCCTCCTCATTCCAGCCTTCTCTCTGTCTTAGGCTGTCTCATGCAATCTCTTTCTGCCCAGCTATTGGTCAATCAACTTTTTATTAACAATAAAAGCAATACATATTTATTATTTTATTAGCAATTAAAGCAATACATATTTACACAGTACAGAAGAATTATTCCACAGAAAGAAATATTTATCTAGATAGATATATAAGTATATAGATAGATGATAGATAGATAGATAGATAGATAGATAGATAGATAGATAGATAGATGACTGATAGATAGATAGATAGATAGATAGATAGATAGATAGATAGATAGATAGATAATTAGATAATTATGCAAGGATAAAAGACATGGAGGGTGGTGAAATGGAAAAAAACAATAAGGAAGAGGGACAGAGGGAGCGAGAGAGGGAATAGGGGTAGGTTCAGCTTAAATCAAATGCCATGTGAAGTGTCATATGGAAACCTTATACAGTAGAAGCTTCCCATAATACATACATATATGAAGTCAATATAAAATAAATCAACACATAACAAGGGAGGTATGGTCCAAATTAGGGATCTCTTGTCATCAAATGAAGTTTCCAGTAATGAAGATGGATTATATATAATCAAGTTGTTGGCCAAACAGATCCCTTGGGAACCCCAAAAGAACCCACACCATTGTCAAAGCTATTGGATACTCTCCACAAACTGATATAAGGCCCTATTACTAAAGGCAACACCTACACGAGTCATTGAACACAGAGGGGTTGAGCTGCTGCCTACCTAGAACCTTCCCACTACAAACTAGTGTTCATTGTAGTAGAAGGCACACTGCAGGATACCAAAGGATTAAGGTAAACACCAATCCAGCTATGAATTCTTCATTTTACAGTGGTGACCCACTTGAAAAAATGGTTTTGTCCAATAGTGGCATAAAGTTTCCAGGAATAATCAATCAATATTTGATTTGATTCTATGACATGGAACCCATACCCAACACTGCTCAGTTGGTGGAGAACCTGATACTAGATAGCACAGGAACAAAGGGGAAAGCTAGATATTATTATTATTATTATTATTATTATTATTATTATTATTATTATTATTATTATTATTGAATGTAGCAATAACATGACATTCTACATTATACTCTTAGATGTGTGCCTTGCTCAGCTATCATCAGAGTTATTTCTTCCTCTAGCATGTGGAAACAAATTCAGAGAGCGGGAGATCATGTACAAAATGGGTTGTCTCCAGCAAAACTCTACCTTCAGGGTTCAGGGAACCCTACAGGAAGAGAGGCAATAGAAGTATAAGAGCCAGAAGGACAGAGGACCTTAGGCAAAGGGGCCTTCTAAACACAGCAGGGCCAATGCACATATGAACTCAAGGAAAATGTGGTGGAGGCCTCCACCCACCCTTCAAGGATCTGCGCTAGATGGGGGGCCCAGCACTGAGGATAAAACTAGACATAAGCCCCATTCCTAACTCAGAAACTGTCTCCAGTTGATAACCTTCTAAAAATGAAAGATTAGTTTCTCTCCAGTTGGTGTGTGATATTTTAGTCATATTCTAACATAAAGCTTACATGGCGTCAGAGGGCAGAGACAGCCACTAGCTACCAAAAATTAACCATAGAGGTTTTGGACAACTGAGAACAGATAGGAAAAAGGAAGTAGTAAGGCAAGCCTGAGGGAAGATCTCTGCTCAAGGAATGGAAGAAATAGGAAGCCACTGATGCTTGCTCCACTGTTTCTCTGATCTTTCAGGTTCTTAAACCAATATCTGACTCCTGATTTTGTATTGTTAAAAATTAGATAAATGCATCATCCAATGGTGTTTCACTGGGAATCCAAAACACTCTTAGGGCAAGCCCCATGCCCAGCAGTAGATGGCAACACAAAATGAACTCTTTGGTATCTTTGGAGGTTCATTGTCACATAATGTTTATCAGGACTTTTTTAACCTTACAGATCCTTTATGCATATATTATGACTTTCTGGTTTTGTGTTTTTATAGGATTCTTGTGTATGAGAATGTATGTCTTTCTGTAGCTATACATTTCGTGTGCTTTATCTTTGGCTCCTTTTCTTCTGTTTTGTTCTATTCCAATTGTTTTGGTTTTCTTATTTTATTTTTTTTATTATTCTTTGGAAAGCTTTTTGTTTTCCAATTAAAGACAGAAAAGGTGGCTATCTGGGTAGGAAGAGAGGTAGGGATGGATTCAGAATAATTAGAGGAAGGGAAACTGTAACTAAAACATATTGTGTTGTCGAATATTAGTTTAAGATATGTTGCATTTGTTTATGCTGTGGATTATTAATTTAATGACACAAAGATGTGTGGCATTCTTTTATGTTGAATTTGTTTAACACTGTAAAACTGTTTTATTTTGCCTGTCTAAAACACCTGAAATAGCTAGGCAGGATAGTGAAACATGTGAGACTGGAAAGCAAAGAGATAAACAGAAGAAATCTAGAGAAGAGAGAGAACCCAGAAAACAGGAGAGGAGCCAGTTACCCAACCACACACATATATATAATATATTATATATAATATAATATATAAAAGAAACATATATATATATATATATATATAAAGGAAAGGCAAAAATCCCAGAGCCAAAAAGTAGTTTATTAAAGAGAAATGGTATAGTTTAAGTTAGAAAAGCTAACTAGAAACAAACCAAACTAAGGCCAGGCATTTAGAACTGAGTGGGAGTAGTCCCCCAAAGAGCTTTTTTTTTATATTAAAAAAAATTCTAAAGTATTGTACAATATTGTATTTACAATAAAAAGAAAGAGAATCGCTTCTCGGCCTTTTGGCTAAGATCAAGTGTAATAAAAAGAAAGAGAAAAAAACAGAAAGAACTGCACAATCTCTTGGCTGTGGACTCAGGTGCTCCCCTTTCCATCTGATTGCCATGAATTCATACGTTTCAACCTGTGTCCATTTGCTATGTGTTCAGGCGTCCCCCTCTCTATAGATTTGCTGTGGATTCTGGTGTCCCCCTCTCTATAGATTTGCTATGGATTTGGGTTTCCCCCCTCTCTTGCCCATTGTTATAAATTCAAGATCTAACTTCCTTTTTTTTTTTTTTTTTTTTTTTTGCTTTTCTTGTCTAGCTTTCTCTCACGCAGACTGGCCTTTCCTAACTATAAACTTATGAGAGCACTAAAACCCTGTAATTTGATTCAGTCCCTAACAAGTAAACAACTGTCCACGTACTGACCACTTTCTGCTGTCCAGATTGACTAAGATAACAAATTTTCATTTCTGAATGGAAATCAGGCGGAAAGATGATTGTCTCCAACCCATTTCCCATTCTCAGACATTTAGCCCCTTTGTCATTTCTAGAAGAAAATCCATTTATAATTGTTAAAATTACCACTCAGCTTTATTCACTACTACCCTTTTAAGTGGCAGCATCATTTGATCCTGACTGCAAATCTCCAATTAATTCCAGTAGCAATTTTGAATATGTGTTTAATATCAGGATCCAGGGTAAAAAACTCAGCCCTCATTTCACAGAATCTTCTCGTGGTATCTCAGAAATCATTGCCCTCAGGGACAGACACCTAGATAGACTGAAACAATTCCTATGAAGGGCTGCTTTGCATCAACTTCAGTTTTAACTACTAATCAGAAAAACTTAATTAGATGTCCTATTTTCTTATTCTTCAATTTCTGAAAGGAGAAGCTTAAAAAGAATTCTTCCTCACTGTTTCTAATTATCAAGTCTGGTTATAGTGCAGACATAAAATTTGGGTGTTGATTTCCCTGACATCTCCAACTAAATTTTTCAGGTGAAAAAAAATAAAAACTATTTAAAAACTTAGTTATTTGTAATAAAATTATTTCAGCTCTACTTGACTAGATTGCTTTAGAACTAGAGCTTTGAAATCTGTCACAGGTCTTAAAAATAAAAATTGCTTGAGTAGCTGAGTAGAACTGTATTAAAATGCAAATTTCCAGCTGTTAATATTTCTTGAAAAACCAATAATCCCTCAAGGCCACCAATATGTCATAATACTTAATGGAAAAATATCCCTTAGGCAGAATGGCCTTTCTAAGTTGACTTTTGATTAAACTTAAAATATTGTATGGCAAAAAATTTAAATGAAATATAAATATAGAACCCAAGTGAAATGCCATCCAATATGCAATGAGGTGTAAAAGAAGAGCAGATTTCATTCTACATCACTAATTGTGATTTGTGCAACATCCTTAAAATTTAGCCAATAACTGTATATAAACTATCTTTTATCATAGTTCAATAACTATATTTGTATTGATATCTGTCCTTGTAAAAATCCCTCAATTTTAGAACTACTCAGGGGAATCATGTTCCCAAAATTCATTCAGTAGGCCAAATGACAGAAACTGTACAAAATGACAACTATACCCCATGATTAGATAGCTATAATTTTTAAAAAGTTCTTTGCATTATTCTAATGTAAACATTCAAGGTTTGGGAAGAGTTTGGATATTCAAGACTTAGACAAGATTTTCACTAAATTATTCCCAACACTTTTCTGAATTTTAGCTAAATATAGAATTCAAATATTACTATATAACTATTAAGATAATAAATGAAGTAATATCCTACAAAGATTATATTTTAAAACATTCTTTGTGTCTTTTATGAAGTATATATGAGATCTCTTTCATTTGTTTTTACATATCATGGTTGAAACATAATTAGTCCAGAGTTGGAGATATAGCTCTTTGGGGAAAGGTACTTGCTGCTAAGATTGCTTGAAGACATGAATTCAATCACTGAGCCGCACATGGTGGAAGAAATGAATTGACTCATGGAAGTTGTACTCTGACCTCTACACACATGTGCATGTACACACACACACACACACACACACGTACACTTAAAAACTTAATCTTTAAAAAATTTTGGAAATTGATTAGTCCAATTTTCTGGTATGTACTACAAAGTCTGTAGATACCAGTATACTTTATTCATTCTACCATCCTTGTGTCTTTATTCATGTAATTGTATATCAGTTTCCTCCAGTGCTGAAATATCTCATCCTTCATGGAGGCTCATTAAGATCGAAAGAAAACAACTTTACATAGCTCCAGGAATTCCCGAAAATTGATCAGGTTCATTGAACTCCTCCCTCTCCCAAAGTAAAGATTAAAAGACTATTAAGAGTCACCCTCAAAGAAGTGAACCTGCAAAATCAAATTGACTATCAGATAAGGCCAGTGCCTTGGAAGAAGTAAAGATCAACCAAGCATGCTGAAAGAGAAAAGGAACAACAAAAGTGCCTAGAAAAGGCTCAGACCAACTGAGCCACCAGAAAAGAACTTCTCCAAACTGTTGAGTTTTCTGCCAGTTGTAGAGTATACTTTAGATTAATAGGTTTTGTGAGCTGCCATGTGTACTGGGGTGGGCTTTGCTGATGCAGTTGTCTGTATTATTTCTATTCTTGTAAGTAACTCCTCACTTACATTCCTGTAAACAATCCCACTGAAATTCACTGGTTTACCAAGTTTCAATATGGTTGTCTGTATACTTTGGTCTGTAGTGGGATCCCTATCTGAGATGAATAAAAGATTGTGTCTAATCAGCAAAAAATTAGTCATAAAACATGTATCAAATGCCACTACTTTTTTTCCACAGTGTTAGTCCTCTCTCAGCTAATGGCAGCAAGGGTGAGCAGTTTGCCTCAGGAGACAGTGTATATGGCTCTCTGTATGATCAGTGAGAGTTTGCAATTTACACTATAACAGACAATCTCAAAGTTGTAGCTAAATATAAATGGTAATAATCTGGAAAGAAATAAATTGTTCCCTAGGAATACCATAGACTATTTCCATAAAGTCTTACTGGCGTGATTGCCAAAACATGAGCTGAACAGTGATGGCATCAACAGGCAGGCTAACATGGAAGGGGAAAAGCTCATGAGGCCCCAATCCTAGATAACAAACTCCAGGCAATTAAAAAATGCTGAGAAAGGGAGACATGTCTTGCTGGAAAAGAACACACCAATTGGTTATCAAATGTTAGGCCCTGAAAACACACCTGTCAGTAGCATTATATAGTCTAAGATAAGTATATTTGTATATTTACACACACACACACACACATGCACATATATACACACAAATATAGACATGCACACATACACACACACACACATGTAGGTGAGAATAATTAATGGAAAGACAAATGTTTCTACGGAATATGAGGAGGACTGTAGTGAGGAATGGGAAAAGGAAAATCATTTAATTATAATCTCAAAGAAGTTATAATTAAAAATAAATAGGATAATATATCATTCATTAGATCTGAATACTCTTTTAAGTAAGGCATAGATGCAGTTCATGGTTTTAAAAAGTTGCCATAAAAACCAAAGCATCTGATATAATTTAGTCAGCATTAAATTTGGTCAGATGAACAGGTCTCATCACAAGGATGAACTTGAAGACCTGCCTATTGTGATTCTTACTCCTCCCATAGGTCTATAAAATGTTTTTATGTCTTATAAAGTGATAAAATTATAAACAACTGAATGAAAATAATAAATCAGAAAGCATAAGGCCTTTGATATTTATATGTCTAATACATTCACCTATTAATTTAAATTATAACTAATATATGATAGATTCTTAACTGGCCAAGTTTATTTGGAGAAAATAGACAGCAAATAAAATAATTTACCTTGGAATCATTCCATATTATCAAGTTAAAGTGCTTAAGAATATTAAGAGCTAGAAATGTAACTCACCGACTGAGTACTTGCTCAGGATATAAAAGTGTTGGGTACATGCCCTCAATAACAAAAGAAAAAAAGAAAAGGAAACTTGGTGATTATTGCAGTTTTGATTTCTCTTTGATAAAAAACAATGATCTTTAACTGCAAACAAGTTAAGGAAGGGCATATGTAGGTATTAAAAGCATACAAAAATGCTACTGCTTGAGGTAAAATAGACTTAAAAAGTACTACCTTTCCATACACATGTGGATATATTCATGAATATAGAATTATTGTATATCTCTGGGCATTAATTCTTACTCCTTAAAGTAGGAAAGATTTCCCCTTTTTCTGATGGATATGCATGTATCTTGGAAATGATTTACAACTCTAATCAGTTCGAAAATTTGCTCAATTTTTTCCTTTATGGTATGCAAAATGGCCAACTTTATGTGTTTAGCAGAAAAAGGAGTTAGGAAAATTGGTCCCCATACAGAGAAAGAACTTCAATCAATATCTCCTTCCATATGCAAGCATTGACTTGAAATGAATCTCAGTAATAAATGTAAGTAAAAGTGAAGGGCTTTAATTAGGCAGTTTGGGGGACGTGGTAGCTCTTCTTCAACCTGTGGAGGTTTGCAGTCTTCCCACTCAGAGATATGTCTGCAGAACACTTTGTAACTTCTGAGAAAAGTTCAGTTTCTGCTTTGATCACTGCAATTGTGCATCCTTGTTCCTTGAGGTATTGTGTAAGAAGGTCAACTATTTTGAGAACACCATAATACACCAAAACAAAAATCACCTACATAATAGTAACATTACAGTCTCAGGTGAACCTAGACGTTAATATATCTCATTCCTGGTGCCAAACCTCCGTGTTTACAATCCACAAATACTGTGAGACAAGTTATCACCACTAGGACCAATGTATTAATTCATGTTCTTTAGAATCAATTTTGAGACTAATTTTTAAATACAGCAGTAGGTCTGAGATGATTTGTTACTCAGAAATGGAGAGCTAGAATCAAAAACACAAATGGTACATACACACACACAGGTACATGTACCACATATACACCCATACATAGGCACGTATTCTTGTTCACAAAGTAAATAGAAATGTCTTCTTTACCAAAAGAAAGTAAATTGCCAATGCTTCGAAATTTCATACCCATGTAAAGCAAGTTATAAATATAAGAAAAAAAATTTAAGGTTATTTAGCTATCTGTTTTATTTCCTTAGATAAATGTACTTGAAAGTATTTTTTATGGAGCCTGAGAAAATATAGCACAATATTTTAGCTAATCACTTGTCATTTCCCTCTCATGTTATTATAAAAAAAAAACCCTACTTTTTATGATGACAAATACTTAGGAAGTTTAGGGCTTCTCCCTCTTTGAAAGTTGAAAACAGTATTCAGTAACAGTTGTTCTGCTCTCTGTTTCTATGGGCAAGCTGTTGAGAAAGACGTTGATCAGTGGCTTCTAAGATAAGTGTGAGTGGTTCCAGTACCCACAGATGGAAGTAAGAACAGGTAACAATGTACTGTGTAGATCAAAACTGGGAAAGCTGGACATGGGGATGCACGCCTTTAATCACAGCACTGAGGAGGCGGAGGAAGGTGGATTTCTGTGAGTTCGAGATCAACCTGGTCTTCACAGAGAGGTTCAGGCAAGTCAGCAATACTTGGTGAGACCCTGCCTCAGAAGAAAAAAAAAGAAAAAGAAAAAGCTGGGAGAAAGGATTTTGATTCCCAACACCCACATGGTAGCTCACAACTGTCTATTGCTACAGTTCCAGGGTATTTGACACACTCACATAGCTATTAGGTATAAATGTAGGCAAAACACACTGTCAAATTTGGAAATAGTACTTATGTATTAAAAATAGAGAAAATGACTTCTTATTGGAGATTAAGTCAAAACTGATCAAATAATCACTTCTAGAATTTATGATTTTTTTCTTAAAAAGAGATAAATTTCATGAAACCCAAATTTTAAACAATTGAGTATATTTAGTCAGTTCAAAGCAAATTTTTTTGAACTGATAAATAACACTAAAAATGTATCACATAACTATTGGGTAGTATTTTGTGTTTCAGTATATGATTGTGTAATGTTTAAGCAATGCTATACTTCTCTATCTCCTGAAACATTGAATATTTGATATTTATTTTTAATAATTCATTTAAATTTTGTCTTTCAATTGTTTCTTCCCATCATTTATTAAACATCAATTGTGCCATAAACATACAATTTGAAATTCCAAAAGACTCAATAAAAAAAAGATAACAGTTAAATTTCAAAATATATATCCAAGAACATTTTCAAATAGAGTTAGAAATAGGTTCTTCCAAAGAATTATGGAGTTTTGATATCTTGGCCATTGTAGATAAAGATGTTAGAAATAAGAGAATATAAGAAAACAAAAAAAGATTGAACAGATAATGCATGATATATATGTCATATATGTGTGACCTGCAGCTTGCCAGGAAAAGATGGGGATGAAAAAGACTTAGCGAAGGGTAGAATCTGCACTTCAGTTCGTCCCCTGCCTCAGAGCTGCTCAGTAATTTATAGGCCATACTGGTATGTTGTTTTCTTTTATTTGAGTAAGAGATGTGTCTTAAATATCACGATGCTGCATTTTCCAAGTAAAATTTAGAAGATAAAGTCCATCTAACTAATTGTTACAGATATCTCAATGGCCAGGAAGAGTTCCTCATTCCAAATAGTTTCTCATTCCAAAGTGATAATTTGGTCCGTCATGATCTTGTTCTTGCCTCTGAAGTACACTATCAAGTAGTGAATTGTTTTCACCAGATGGAGTAGGTTTATCACCTTGAGAAAACACATTCTGTAATCTTTACACCACCTTCTAATAGAGACAAACAGCAATGCTCCCCCAAAGCCCTGCACAGGGCAGATGGCTCTGCACACTTTCCAGTGCTGCCATTACATTGCAGCACTGCTTGCTACCAGCTGAGGTGCTCATTTTTGAACTCTCTTAGAAAATATTTCTTTTTTCTTTTTCTGATGTTCTACCTTGCTGGGCAGCCTCATGCCTGGCAGGATTCTTTAGTCCCAAACTAATTGGCAGAAATGTTCCTGGGAAGATGAATTTCCCGTATTCTAACATCTTAGGCTATGTCTGTGATCTTGCCTATGGAAGGGCTGTTGGACATAAGCAACTCGGTGCTCAGTTTGTCAAATGGCATAATTAACGAGAAACTATAATTTTATTGTTATATTTTTTTTCCTAGAGCACCCCTGGTGCTTGCATATTAGCAACTGAGTGAATTTCATTATTTTTCTGAATTTATTATTATTATGTTTAGAGCACTTAATCTTTTTTATACATTCAAATAGAATATCATTCTTCTATTTTCCAAATTGTTCTCACAGAGATTATGCACTCTCAAAGTCATATTAACCACTAGACCAAGGGATAAAGTTTGCTTTTTCCTAATTAATTCAATTTGCTTATGCATATTTGCTCTGCCTACATATTCTTTTCTTTCCCTAAGCTCAGTAATACCCCTACCAAAACCAATACCTCTACAAAAAGGAAAAAGAATGTGTGTACAAATAATTGTGCACCAAAGTTAACGGAGTACCTCCCATCATTCCTTAATTTCATTGGAACTAAGTGAAAAGAAGAAGAAAGAAAATGCAAACAGTTTAGTTTTGTGATTTCAAGAGGGGTTCTCAGATGTGAGTTTGTTACGGCGTAAATGAACGGCAGACAGAAATTATTATAGAATATTCAGCTTTAATAAGGGAAAGACTTACAGAACCGAGGTTCCTGCAGAGAACAGGAAAACAGAAGGGGAGGCGGGGAGCACACCCACAAAATTTATAAGTAAAAAATATCCTCAGGGGACCCCGCCCTACAAGCAAGGTGATTGGCTGGGCTCCCGCTACATAAGTTAGACAGGATTATAGAGCTGTAGCACACTCTTATGATACCTCAGGTTCCAAAGGACCAGTACTGAAAGAGAAGCTTACTCACATGATCCATTTATTTATTTATTTATTTATTTATTTATTTATTTATTTATTTATTTATTTATTTATTTTTGGATTTTCGAGACAGGTTTCTCTGTAGTTTTGGAGCCTGTCCTGGAACTAGCTCTTGTAGACCAGGCTGGTCTCGAACTCACGAAGATCCACCTGCCTCTGCCTCCCGAGTGCTGGGATTAAAGGCGTGCGCCACCATCGCCCGGCCACATGATCCTTTTTTAATGTTCTTTTAGTTGCCTCTATACTCTACTTTGGCATTTGATTTTTCTGCCATTTTTTAAAGCAAACTTAAAAAAAGAGGTGGTTCAGTAAGTAAAGAATCTTGCTGGCAAGGATGATAGTTTGATTTGATTCCCAGAACTTACATGGTAGAAGTAGAGAATCAACTTCTCAAGTTCTTCTCTGACCTCCACATGAGGGCTCTGTCACATGAGCAATGACACACACACGCACACACACACACACACACACACAAACACAAGTACGCACGCACATGCACGCACACGCACGCACGCACATGCACATGCACCCATGCATACGCACACACCCATACACACACACATGCAAACTACCAAACACGCGCTGAAAAAAATGTACTTTATGTTTTTGTAAAGTATTCCTAAGAAAAATTTTGTGAATTGAAATGTGATTGATGTAAATATGACTTGCACTTCAGATATTTATATCAAACATTCAACAAGTCAAAGTATCATATTTAATTTTGTATTTAAATAAGATTTTCTCACAACCAAAACAAATACTTATTGTACAAACTTTATCTAGAGATTACTGAACATCCAGAAATGAAATATTTTGAGAAACATTTGACCTTTTATTTTATAGTAGATAAACCGTAATTTATTAAGTTTTTTTTGAGACCTCAATATGTAAGGGAATTTATAATACTGCCTTTCTCAGATTGCTCATTGAATTCTTATATAAAAATGATTTGGGATTAACAGAATACCACAACTATTGAAGGGGAAGCAGGTATTAATTTATATTTACATACACAGCTCAAAGCTCCTAAGGCATATAGAAAACTAAATGAATTCTGAGTCTTAGATAGTCTTCCAGTAAGATTTTGTTTTATTTTTATCTGATTAGTGAATCTATCTTCAAATTTAAATATGAACAGAAGAAACACAAGACCCTAGTCTTATAAGAGAGATATAATTTTAATATTGAATTCAAAGTATATGATTTATGTATAATAAATGTAAACAAATGGATGTTTATATTTGACAGAATTATCATTACATTCTTATTCCCATATCAAAGATTCATTTCACATCTGCTTCTTTAGAAGAATGAGTTTATGCAGCAATAACCCATATAGTTTTACAGAATCACTGTTTGTAGAATAACTTCTTCCTGGTCATGGAGTTACGCGTAGGAGGAAGAAAGAAAGAAAATAATTTGCAGCCAGAAGATCTACTGTCTGCTGTAACTTACATATATATTTGGAAGAGGCTGGTAAATACTGACTATTTCCTAAGTATGATATTATTCAAAGTAATCCATCATAAAAAAACAAAGAGAAAAAATAAAGAGATCACTTACGATAAGATTTTACTGGTGTGACAGTGAAACAAACATTATAAATCATTTACCCTGGGTGTAGGTCGTTAAAAGAACAAAATCATTGAACTATTGCTGCTTGAGATAACAGTGCTTGAGATTAAAGGCCAGCTCATTCACTCTTGTTTTGAGGGAGCAATGTCATTTGAACAACAAAAGCCCCACAGAGATTCTGAAATGTTTTTCACGCAGGAAAGTATTAACATAACCTTTAAAGTGCCATTCTCTAGTTCCCTAGGTATGAAAGCAAGCACCCAATGCCAAAGGTTGGCTCCCGGAGAAAAGTAAAATCAGCTTTTTCTGTTGTGACACCCCAGCTGGTTTAGTTCTTCCTGAGGTTTAATCAAAGTTTCTCTCTAGTAGCTTCATTTTAAAAACCAAATTGCTTCTCAGCAATGGTTTGTTTTTATACCACAAACAATCAGTTAATGGTGTCATAGATTCCTTGATGAAGAAAGGGATGCTAGTTAGAAAACAAGGGCACAGTCCTTTCTTTGATGTAGCTATTCAGGAGATGAGGCTGGCCAACACTCTTCACTCCTGAAGCTCCTGTTGCTCATTTCCAGTCCACTCACTGTGCAGCACAAAAGCAGTGAAGAGAACAGTAAGTATTTGTTGTCCTGGAGTCTATTCAACGTGTTCCTTATTTCTTTGTTTTCTCCTGGAGAGGAAGACAAACAGTAGGAATTCATGCCAGAATGGGGGCTGAGGATCCTATTGTTACTTAAAATTAGATGTGTGCTTACAACATAATCAAGTTTATATTGATGATAAGTACATATTAAGTGAGCTAAACTAAAATTCAGTTATTGTCCCTAGGTTGAAAAAAAATATATAAAAAAACCAATTGTTTTCCTGAAGATTTAAACCTCTAACTCTAGGAACTCTCCTTAATACTTAATTTGGTCAAGGCCTTGGCGATTTAACTTCACATTTGCTAACTAAATATCCACTTAAATTAAATTTTTGATATATGTCCTGAATGTAGTTATGAAAGTTAAGAATTAATCAATGTTCTTTAGACAGGATCCCCTGAACAACACACTCCTCGGTGAGGTTAGCCAATCCTGAATCTCAAACAAGGCTGTTCATCACCAGTATGTGTGTTCTATAACTTGTATTGTTACAAAAGTTTTGGTCATTTTCAATGCTTCTATTAAGATGTGTACACTTTAACTGATATCTGGATTTGGGACTTAACATCTTACTAAGGTGTTAAGGTCTCAATACTATCTGAGACCAAGAAACTGTGTGTAGGTTTTATAGTCCCCTGACAGTGAAGATGGCCACTTTTTGGTAGCCAGTCTGCCTCTGTTTTCATGTCCCTTTTAATTCAGTGGGTCCATATTTTTAAGTTAGCAGTACCAGGTAGGTTCATTGTTTTCTAACTGGTTCTCTTCAAAGCCATCCCAAGCAACAAAGTCATTGTAACCTGCCTGAAACAGGAAAAGAAACACTACTGCTTTCAACACAAATAACTGGCTATTGTAATATTAACAAACATTATAAAACACAGCTCTTTAAGAAACATGAGGATTAAGGCAGCAAAAGCCTCACCACCATCATAAAACTAAACAGTTGCTACGACGGATACACAGACTATGACAACTGTTACCAAAGTAAGGATGACATTTTAAACAACGCTAAGGTGTCAGTAGCACATACATGAGGTTTTATTTTTCAGAATATAGAATATATGGTACTGTCGTGGTTAATCTTACGTATCAGCTTAACTGAGCCACAAGATGCCCAGCCATCTGATTAAATAATATTGAGTGTGTCTATGAGAATACTTCCAGGGGAGATTAGCATTTAAATGGATGGACTCAAGAAAGCAGATGGGCTTCTCTAGTGTGGGTGAGCATCTTGCAGCTCTCTGAAGACCTGAAGAAAACAGTGTGAGGCTGAACTGGCTTTTCCCCACCTGGCTGTGCTGGATAGCGTCCCTCTCCCCCTGCACTTGGCATTCCTGTAATTGAGCTATGAAATAATGGAATCCACACCATCTGCGCTCCACCTCTCAGACTGTTTGAACTACTCTTTCACATTTTCTGAGTCTCCAGCTTTCTGGAAGGTGTTTTTGTTCTTGTTTTTGTTTTTGTTGTTTATTTGTTTGTTTTTGACCTCCATAATCAAGTAGGCCAAAATCTTAGGTCGACGGGGAGGCAGAATTTATTTAATACAGCTTGTAGCAGGCTATCCACTCAGTGGCTAGATTTTTAGGCAAAAGGGCGGCTTATATTCAGCCCGTGTCAGCAATCTCCCTCTCTCCTTCTCTCCATCGCACTCGGCATTTCAATTACTGAAAAACGGACTCGATGGCGAGCGGAGAACATCAAAAATGTTCACTTGTTGTCATGTGTTTCTTTTAAAAGCTATTGGGTTTTTGAAATCAAAATCATTTTATAAATGTCTCTCGTGTAACTATTTGAAGGCTATTGCTTTATTATTTCTTACCTTTCAGCTTTTACTAATTCTTAACAAGTCTGAATGTACACTTTCATAAATAATTGTCAACCCCCAAAGAGTGCAGAACATCACTTAAAGGTCCAAAGTCAGTTCACACAGGGAAAACATGAGCAGTGGAATTTACCACGTGTGCACTGGCATTTTAGAAAAAGGAGAAATTGCACTTTGTAAAGCACAATGATGGAGATTATTAAATGATATAAGTGTATCTCTGCCTCTTCACACTTGAACTGTCTTCCCTTTTATTTTAAGTGAATTGTTTTTGCTAACTCTTGTCACAGTTACTCAAGCTGAGCTAATGTACCGATATTTCGATTCAGCTTAGAATATTTGATCTTTTCTCATACATGCAAACATCTACTTGAATCATGTGGGACCTGTTTCTTCTCTTCAACAAAGTATTTTTTAAATTTAGATAACAAGAAGTACATAATAGTTCATTCTCATTGATGGAGAGAAGAAAAGATACTATTATTTAAGTTATGACCATTTGAATTATGGTTAATACCAATGCTATACAGGTCTATCCTATGAAGTATTTTAATAAATATAGTCAAATGGGCAAAAAGTGAATAGTTTGTGTGTTTCCTTTAAATACTGAGTTTTGCATAATCCTGTTCTTCAGGGCACACACCTTAGCATGCTCTGTATTTATTCTTTGAAGACATAGCACCTTCCCAACTGAGGGTCCGGGGGCATGTTTTTTTTTAGTAATTTTTATATTTTCTTCTTTCATCTATTAATCCCCTCTCCTCTTAAAACCAGACTAAACAGTACTTATTCCATGTTCTTTATAGAGCTGTTTTAGTGCTCTCCAGAGACACAGGCAAAGCACGTGTCTTCATAGAAAGTGATTGCTTAAATACTTAGATTATAAGATTATTGGAGTTGACAAGACTAAAATTTGCAAGGCAAGTTGGCAGTACACAGAATCAGAAAAGAATTAATATGTGGCCTTGAGTCCAAAGATTGTCTGGACATCAGGATGTCCTTACTCACTAAAAAAGTTTAGGCTTGGCTGCTATTGTTCACTTGCACGTGGAAGATAATCTACTTAACATCTGCTTAGCTAAATGCAAACCATCTAAAGAAATACTTCTGCTACAACACGTAGACAATCACTCGGACAGTGGGATTCTGGAATATAGCCATTTGTTACTTATGAATAAGTATCATTGGTTGACAGTTCTCCAATCAAAAGGATGTCCAAGACTACAACCCAAATGTTTTTATTTCTAGTGTCACTTTTCGTTATAGAACTTATAATAATTTTGATTCAATGTTGTATTTTATAGTTTCTCATTTAATCTCTTCTATTATTTCCTCAAAATTAAATCTAAATCAAATACCTATTTGCTTATGATTCAATCCTTAGAAACATTTGGTCATTTGTTAAATGGATTTTCTATTATCCTCTTATAGTGAAAGACTTTGGAGATATTTAACTTAAAAAAGACATGATCACTTCAGCCTAAAAATCATTAACAGAAGTAAATCGATAAATAATACAATCAGGTAGTTTGATTATGATTCTATGACAGCAAAGAGTGAAGAGAAACAGAATCTCACTTGCAGGTTTTAGAAGACATTCTTTGAGAACTGGTAGTTGTTTGAGACACCAAAGGGGAGTAGAAGCTAACAAGCAAAGTTGCATGAAATAAAATAGAATAAAGCTCACAGGTAATTACTGTCAAGTTCATAAAATTTTAGATGACTTCATGGAAAGGGCAAATTAGAAGCAAACATAATGACTACAGAGAGATCAAGTGAAAACAAACAAAAACCAGATTAAAGTCACTTATTAAATCTATTAACTATCAACTAAGGGCTAAGTATGCTTTACAAACATTCCTGCTTATTCTCAAGAGGATATGACCAATCTATTTTCATGCTAAGACAAAAAAAATGCTTAAAGTTCCATAAGGTATTTCATGTTTGAAGCCAATTCACATGTATCAGAGATCATATATTTTCTACTGAAATACACTACTTGATCAATACCCTGAGAAGGAAATAGTGACTATCGAGTGTCCCCACACTAACAGTTCCACATAACATTTAATCAGGCCAGATCAGATTAAGATTTCAAATAAGGCAGAAACTTCTCTATTTTAAGATATAATAATTTAACACTTTATATTGATAAAGTTTTTAAGTTGTAAAAGAATCATGATGTCATTAACTACCATTACTAAATTTATGAGAGATAACTCAAAGCATGATGCCCAAATTAACTTGTTTTCTCATTTGTGGCCTTGTTCCCAGGTCTGAGGACCAAAGCCAGGGGTCAAATAGGCCAGACAAGTGCTCCCCTACTGCGTTATAGAGACACATTTCTATATTCTCAACAATACCCTCCCTATGCACTCCCCTCATGACTCAGGGGCTGTTCTCGTGCAAGGTAAGGACAGTACTCGCCTGGTTCATTAAAATACCTGCTACAAAGCTATCTAAAGTAACATTTTTGCAGTTTGCCTACATTATTCTTTTCACAGTCTAGAAACTTCATTTTGGCATTCTCAATGATCATAATAGTAAACAGTAATATAATTAGAAACAAAACTTTAATTATCCCCAAATTTATCTTAGTGTACTCATTGTATGGATGACATAAATCAAATGCTTATCTAAATATATAATTTTAGCTCTTGACAATATTCTTATCTAAAAATATTAAAAATATTTACATATTTCATTTAAAATATCTTTCCAAGTTCTTTAGGGAACCATTTAATTGACAAAGTAATTAATTTCAAAATCCATATCAGACCAGGGGCTAGGTAATTAAGATGAAAAGACTAAAGAAACATAATTTAATTCAAGGGAATCTGGCACACCAAACACATTAATTTATTTCTATCTATTTGTATTGCATAGCCCCTAGTAAAAATCACTTAATTCATATTAGAAATGGTAAAAGCTTAATGTACTGACAAGGCTTAAAATTGAAAATGAAATGTTCATTTGAGAATCAATATAAGAATCTATAGAAACTCCTGGTCTCCTATTCACTTACAAAAAAAAAAAAACAAAAAAAAAAAAAACAAACACTAATACCAAGATGTAAAACTCAGACAAGATTGTAATAAGAGAATATGTAAATCTTATGAATATTGATGCAAAAATCCTCAACAATAATTCTAGTAATCCAAATACAACAGCATGTTAAGAGAATTACATACTATAAATGGGATTTATTCTTGGAATGCATCCAAGGTTCAACATGGAAAAACACCTCCGTGTAATACAACACAGTCACAGGATGAAGAAAAATAAGCAAAATTAATATAGAACTAAACTTTGTTATGTGTATCTTACCAAAAATAGAAAAGTTTGGGGAAAAGCCCACAAAACAAAAAATTTAATAAAAGATCTTGAAAGAACAAAACACTAATTATAAAAGCTGGAGGCATGTATTTATGTGTTGGAAAATTTTGCATTGTAACTTCCCTAAAGTGTATAGATTCCCACAAAACTCTAGGTTTAGGAGGAGTGGTCTAATCTAATGTCACACACAAGTTTAACCTATCAATATTTGTCAGCACCAACTTAAGAAGAAAGTTGCAGAAATAAAACAATAAGGTATCAAAGCCTTAAGGTCACGTCACAATGCTAACACACAAGTAAAAGAAATACAAGAAACCAAGGACTCTTTTTTTCAGATAAGGGTTGTAACTAAATGCAAAGCTGGTACTTCAGCATAGAGGAAGACCATGGCTCTCAATAAACAAGTTAGTGCAAATACAAATCCATATGACAGAAAAACATAGATACTTTATTGACTTCAGCCACATAGGCTGCATCCTTACAAAACAGTAATTTCAGATATATCATCATTCTTAACGGAACATGTTAAGAATAATAAATTAAATCAATTTAAGGAGAAAATACCCTCATGAATTTGGAATAGTATGTATTCCTGTAGGAAAACCTGAGTAAATTAAGTAGAAATGCTTGACAAACTAGACCACATTAAAAGCAAAACTATTTAGGCAAATATTCTGTCAGGATGGAGCAATCTGTATGAGAAAGGATAACTGTAGTGAATTTAAGGGATAAAAGACCCATTGAGAATATGCAAAACTCTGACATATCAATAAGAAAAAGGCAAATGATTCAGCAGCACAATGGAAAAGAATTAAAAGGAGCAAATGGTTGAATCCAAAAGCAAATGCTCAAATGGCCAACTAATATGTAAACAGATTTTCAACCTCATCAATTTTGGGAAATTCAAGTTAATATATTAAAAAAAGAGCACTACACACCCACAAGTAATGTTAAAATGTAAAGACCTGTCAATGGAACATTTATAACTACTTCCAGCATCTGGAGCATCTGGAACTCTTGGGTACTGTGGTTGGGAGTGAAGTCAGGATATCCATTTTGGAAAAGCTCTTTGGCAGTTTCCATAAACTATGAACATATAAGTTTGAAACCAGTGTTGGGGGAGGAGGCCACTTGTTGGCTCCCAGCTGCTCAGCCTTAGAAATAACAACACACAAACTGTATTCTTATAAACACTGCCTGGCCCATATCTCCACTCTCTTACTGGCTAACTCTCACATCTTGATTAACCCATATTTAGTAATCTGTGTAGCACCACAAAGTGGTGGCTTACAGGGAAGGATCTTAACCTGCGTCCATCTTGGAGAGGAGGGCTATAGCATCTGCTTGACTCAGCTTTTTTTCTCCCAGAATTCTGTTCTGCCTTCCTTGCCTACCTATGTTCTGACCTATCAGGCCACACAGTTTTCTTTATTAATTAACCAATGAAACAACAGATAGATAGAAGACCCACCTACATCAATACCAAACAATCTTACAGATCAGGCATTTACAGATAGAACAAATAGAACTATAAAAGATATGTTAAACAAACAGAAAAGGATAGAAAATACCCCCATAAATAGAGACAAAATGCTTTATTAACCTT